>NC_135713.1:100194671-100352643 GCF_964656455.1 Halichoerus grypus
CCAGAGTCACAAATTCGTAACATGGGAAATAAACTTCCCTGATGTTTCCACAACACTAATGGTCTGTTAAAAACATTGTCAGCTTCTTAATCTGCCCGATTACTTTAATCGAATTGCTTCCCAGAGCCAATCTTTTGTTTTAGCTGTTTATTTGAAAATAATTTTAAACTTAGAGAAGTTGCAAACAAAACTATTACAAGGAACACATGTATACCTTTTGCCCAGATTCAAGTATCCTTAACATATTACCTCATTTGCTTTACCATTAGATCTATGTCTAACTGTATATAAAAATTTTCTTCCTGAAACATTGAAGGGGAAGTTATATATATTTATGGCCCTTGATCCCTTAATTCTTTGGTGTGTATTTCCTAAGAAAAAAGGTATATTCTCCTACATAACCGGAATAGTTATTAACTTCATAAGTTTACATTATTACAATATTTCATGCAGTCTAGTTTATATTCCAGTTTTGTTAGTTGATCTGATAGGGTCCCTTATAGTATTTTCTCTCCCCAGGACGGGATGCCGTCTAGGGCCAGATGTTACATTTAGCTTCCTTTAATCTGGAATAGTTCCCACAGCTTTTCCTACAATGCATAGGATAGCTCCCACCCTCCCAAGTACACACAAATAATTATCCAGCCCAAAATGTCAATAGTCTGGACATGCCAAACTTGAGAAATCTTGCCAACTGTGTACATACCTATAGACTCATTTCTATTCAGTATGCTAGTTTTTTATGCTTAATTAGCATAAGTATCATGGATCACCTCCTTTCTTTATGATACTTAAAAATTTGGGGTGCCTGGGTGGCTCAGTCAGTTAAGCACCTTTGGCTCAGGTCATGATCCCAGGGTTCAGGGATTGAGCTCCACGCCGGGCACCCTGCTCAGTGGAGAGCCTGCTTTTCTCTCTCCCACTGCTGCTCCCCCTGCTTGTGCTCTCTCTCTGTCAAATAAATAAATAAATAAATAAATAATCTCTAAAAAACAAAAACTTATGTGACTTTCTCCTCAGTGAACTACTCAATGTTCACTCCTCTGGCCAAATTAATAGGGCTAACTACATGCCAGGCCCTGTTCTAAGTGCTAGGAATCTAGCTCTGAATGAAAACAGAGAAAATCCTCACTTTCACAAACCCTATATTCCAGTAGGAGAAAAGAGAAACAAAACAGGTAAACAAGTAAGTGAAGTAAAAAGAAAAAAGAAAAAAAAAAAAAAAGAAGCCAGATACTACTAAGGGCTAGGCAGAGAATGAAAAGAAGTGATGTAGAGAGTAACTTGGTGGCTACCTTAGACTTGGTGGTCAGGGATAGTCTGAGAAGGTGATGTAACTCCTAGGTTAAGCCGGGGCTTAAATGACAAGAAAGAGAACATTCCCGATAGAGGAAATAGCCTGTGAAAATCCCGTGATAGGAATGAGTTTGTCATGTTCAGAAAAGCCAATATGGCTACAGTATAGAGGACAGAGTAGAAGTGAGATTGAAGAAATTGGAAAGAATAAATTTATACAAGTCCTTGTAAACCAAGGGGTTTGAGTCTGGGCTATGTAAGTGCGTCAGAAGCCTTTGGAGGGTTTCAAGGTGTGGCATAATCCATCTTTCAAAAAGATGACCTTAGTTACTCTGGAGAGAATGTATGTAGGTGGGGAGGAGGAGGAGGAAGAAGGAGGAAGGAGAAGAGCAGCCGGAGGAGACTTCAAGAGGCTATGGTAGTTGGCTAGGCAAAAGGATGATGTCTTGGATGATACTAGCAGCACTAAACAGAAACGGATGGCTTCTGGATACATTTTGGAGGTAGATTTGCTGGGTCTTGATGGGTTGCATACTTGGGAGTGAGAGAAAATGGAATCAAGGGTAACTCCCAGGTTTTGGTCTGAGTAACTGAAACAGAAAGACTTAACAGATGAGCAGCTTTTAGTGGGTAGCAGGTTGTGGATAGGAGATTAAGAATTCTGCTATATTTGGAATGCTTAAAGATATGCAGGAGAAGAGGTCCACTAGGCAGACTCAGGGTGGGAGCTAGATGGCTGTAGATGGTATTTAAATCCTGACAAGGAGGAGATCATCTAGAGAAGGAATGTAAAGAAGCCTACATGCCAGGAGCAAGCCCTGGGGCCCTCCATATTTAAAGATTGAACGAAATGGGAGAAGCCAGTTAAGAAAATTGGTCAATAAGATCAGAGAGGTAGGAGATCAAACAGTGGTGTCTCAGAAAAGAGAAGGTGATGTTTCACTGAGGGAACAGCGGTTTACCATGACAGACTAAAAATACATATTGTCTCTGTTTCTCCTTGAAGACAGTAAAGGGATTTTAAAAAATGCATAACTCTCAAAGATAGGTGAGGAGACACTAAAGACAACATTTTGGAAGCAGGAAAGCCAATCGAAAAGTGGTGATAAAAGGAGCAGACAGCCCAAGAAAGTTGAAATCTAAGCTGGCAGTGGAAAACCAGAAAGCAAACCGATTCTGGCTTTAGACTCCAGCACGTTTCAGCAATTGGAGGTACCAGGAGCCTATAAAATTGATGGTGTAGGTGGAGCTGAAAACAGAATTCGTTGCTTCTCTTCTGCACATCTGAGTGCAGTGAGGGTGCAGCCTCTTTCTGGTCCCAGCTGACACCTGGAGGTTTATGTTCAGGGATGCTGAACTAAAGGAACTCTGGATTCAGATACCAGGCAAGCTGAGAGAGGAGGAAATAAAATTCTTCGATACCAAATGGTGAGTCCTTCAGTTCCTTTCTTCCACTCAGTCCCCTAAATGCAGGTAGCTGAACTTATACCTTCCAAAATAAGATAAGAACATGCTTCTCGGGGCACCTGGGTGGCTCAGTTGTTAAGTGTCTGCCTTCGGCTCAGGTCAAGATCCCGGGGTCCTGGGATTGAGCCCCACATCGGGCTCCCTGCTCCTTGGAAAGCCTGCTTCTCCCTCTCCCACTCCCCCTGCTTGTGTTCCCTTTCTCACTGTGTCTCTCTCTGTCAAGTAAATAAATAAAATCTTTAAAAAAAAAAAAAAAGAACATGCTTCTCTGGCAATGGACCAGCCCCAGAGAAAAGTCTCAAAAACATTGATGGTTAGGGTATCCAAAGAAATGGTTGGGTCAACCTGAAAGCAATGCTCACTACTTGACCAACTTGCACACTGACTCTGAACTTTTTTTTAAAGATTTTATTTATTTATTTGCGAGAGAGGGAACACAGGAGAGGAAGTGGGAGGGGGAGAAGTAGACTCCCCGCTGAGCAGGAACCCGACGTGGGACTCGATTCTAGGACCCTGGGATCATGACCTGAGCCAAAGGCAGATGATTAACTGACAGAGCCACCAGGCATCCCCTGACCCTGAACTTCTAATCAATATTTTAGTGTCTAATTTTTAACTATTAATAGCCAGCCACTGAGCACCAGACATTCGAAGAAATGCTCCAACTTGAAAGAGACCAAAACAAAGAAAAAGAAATTCTAAGTGAACAAGCAATTTGAGGAGTAAAAAGCTAAAAAATGGAAAATAACTTACCACCCATATCATCAGAAAAATAAAAATAATGCATCCACAAGCAACTTTACAAAAGAGCGCTGGGAACTTAAAAATATGACAGGAAAAATAAAAAATGCAATAGGTTTGAAAGAAAAAGTCATGGAACTTTCCCAGAAAAAAGGATAAAAAGACAAAGAGGTAGACTATAGAAAAGCTTAGAAAATTAGAGATCATTCCACAAGGTCTAACACACAACTAATAGTTCCAGAAAAATAGACCAGAGAAAATTCAGAGGATACTGTTAAATATATAATACTAGAAAACTGCCCAGAACCAAAGAACATGAGTTTCATGCATTCACGTCTGGGCAGTCTGCAAAATAAATGAAGAAAAGATGGATCCCATGACATATTGTGCTGACATAAAACATTAAGAATAAAGGAAACAAAATCAGCACATACAAAGGATCCAGAATCAGAATGGAATTAGACTTTCAATAGCAATGTTGAAAGCTAGAAGATTCTGAGGGAAAATGATTTTCAATTTATAAATCTGTACCCAGCCAAACCATCAAACAACCATGACGTTGAATAAAGGCATTTTCAAATTTACATCTAAAAAATTATCTCGCATGTACCCTTTCTTAAGAAATTATTGGTATGCAGTCTTCCAAAACAAGGATGAAAATAAAAAGAGTTAGGGGCACCTGGGTGGCTCAGTCGTTAAGCGTCTGCCTTTGGCTCAGGTCATGATCCCAGGGTCCTGGGGATCGAGCCCCGCATCGGGCTCCCTGCTCAGCGGGAAGCCTGCTTCTCCCTCTCCCTCTCCCCCTGCTTGTGTTCCCTCTCTCACTGTGTCTCTCTCTGTCAAATAAAGAAATAAAATCTTTAAAAAAAAAAAAAAGGAAGAAATTATGATTCGACTATGCTGGGAAGGTGGGGGAGGAGAGAGAGGGATGTATTTTAAGTGTGCATGCGTGCTGGTGATGGTATTAAAAAACCCGCATCTTCCACTGCAAGGAGCTAGTGGGCAATTTTTAAAACTGTATCTCAGGGGCACCTGGGTGGCTCAACCAGCTGCTTTCTGCTCAGGTCATGATCTCAGGGTCCTGAGATAGAGCTCCACCGAGTCAGGCTCCCTGCTCAGCAGGGACTCTGCTCCTCTGCTCCTCCCCTCCTCCTCTGTGTTCTCTCTCTAATAAATAAAATCTTTAAAAAACAAAACAAAACTGTATATCCCAAAAATAGCATTATAAAGACATTATCGAAATTATGACTGTAAATGAAATTGCACAGTTAAGAACAGAAAATGGTTCCTTTTAGAGAGCAGGAATGGGGGACAAGGGTGTGCCGATTTTGTTTTAAATTTTAAAGAACAATTTGACTTTTTAAAACTATGCATAACAGAACATACACTTTGATTAAATCTTAATTGGCACAAAAGACTATATAAGAGAAATTTGTGGATGAATTTTGAAATGATTGGGAAAATTTGAAACTTGACTAGATAAAAATGTTATTAATGAATTCTTGTTAATTTACCCAGGTATAATAAATATAATAAATATTAATAAATTTAATATCATAATAATATGATTATAAATGTAAGCTTACTCTAGGGTGTTTATATATATACAAATGTAGCTAAAATTTGCCATATTTGCTTTAATATTGGTTAGATCTAGATAATGCACAGAGGATATAGAGGGGATGATTATACTGTTCTTTCCATTTGGTGTGTATTTGAAATTTTATTTTTTAAAATATTTATTTATTTATTTATTTGAGAGAGAAGGAGTAAGCAAGAGCAGGGAGAGGAGGAGCAGAGGGAGCCCGATGCGGGGCTCGATCCCAGGACCCTGGGATCATGACCTGAGCCGAAGGCAGATGCTTAACGACTGAGCCACCCAGGCGCCCCTGAAATTTTAAATATTATAATTTCAGAAAAAAAAAACATGCGTAGCAGACAGTCTCTCCTCTGCTGTCCTACCTGCTGCTCCCTTGGGGTGTATTCAATAGACTTCTAATTCCTTTAAAAATAGATAAATAAATAAATAAAAGCATGCACATTTCTTTTTTTTTTTTTTAAGATTTTATTTATTTATTTGACAGAGAGAGACATAGCGAGAGAGGGAACACAAGCAGGGGGAGTGGGAGAGGGAGAAGCAGGCTCCCCGCAGAGCAGGGAGCCCGATGTGGGACTCGATTCCAGGACCCTGGGATCATGACCTGAACCGAAGGCAGTCGCTTAACCAACTGAGCCACCCAGGCGCCCAAGCATGCACATTTCTAACTGAAAGAAGATTAAGTTAAAGACAAGGAGTAGTTATGTTGACTGAAAATGAGATAAGACAGAGCTGGAAATAGGAGTGAAAAAGGACACTGAGGATACATAGAAACATCATGAAGTAACTTCTTCAGTGGGACACTGTTCCCAGTGGTAGAGCTAGGGTATACTCACCTTATTTTTTTAAAAATTTATTTATTTATTTATTTATTTTAAGATTTTATTTATGTATTTGACAGAGAGAGACACAGCAAGAGAGGGAACACAAGCGGGGGGAGTGGGAGAGGGAGAAGCAGGCTCCCTACTGAGCAAGGAGCCCAACGTGGGGCTCGATTCCGGGACCCTTGGATCATGACCCGAGCCGAAGGCAGACGCTTGACGACTGAGACACCCAGGCGCCCCTTAAATTTATTTATTTGACAGTGAGCACAAGTAGGGGCGGCAGCAGGCGGAGGCAGAGGGAGAAGCAGGCTCCCCACGGAGAAGGGAGCCCGATGCAGGACTTGATCCTGGGACTCCATCATGGGACTCCAGGATCATGACCTGAGCCGAAGACAGACGCTTTACCGACTGAGCCACCCAGGCGCCCACGTCTTTTTCTTTCTTTCTTTCTTTTTTAAGTAAACTCCACACCCAACATGGGGCTTGAACTCACCACCCTGAGATGAAGAGTCCCACGCTCTACCGACTGAGCCAGCCAGACGCCCTAGAGCTAGTGTACACTTTAACAAACACTTAACCACTGTCCCTTGAATTGTTCATAGCAGTTTTGCCTTTTTTTTTTTTAAGGTTTTAGATGCTACATGTAACAACAGTTAAGGAGGTTATACAATAGAGTAAGTAGTCCTCCACAGAGGAAAATGTATTAAAAGGTTCTTGGGTATCCTTTAAAAATATTCTGTGCACATATAAGAGTACAAAGATTTTTTTTTAAGGTTCTATTTATTAGAGAGAGAGAGAGAGAGAGAAAGCACAAATGGGAGGAGGGGCAGAGAGAGAAGCAGACTCCCCGCTGAGCATGACTTGAGCTGAAACCAAGAATCAGACACTTAACTGACTGAGCTACCCAGACGCCCCAAGAGTACAAAGACTTTAAAATAATTTTTAAATCTTTTTTTTCAAAATATGAATAAATCAAGATTGTTCAACCAATAAATACTTTCTTAGCTTCAATTATGTTTTGTACACTGTGCTAGATTCTAGGGATACCTGCTGTTAAGGTACACATTCTTACAGATGTGAAGATAAAGTATTACAATATGTTTGTATTAGATAAGATTTCTTTCTCTCATCAGCCTCTTTTCTTCCCTTTTTCATCTGTCATGGGCGGGAGTGGGGGGAACAGGGGGACTTTGGTTTAAAAGACCAAGAGTGCATTTGCATCAAAATTCTATTATAAGGACTTTTTGTTGCAGGTGATAAGAACCCAGCTGCAACTGGCTTAAATAACAAAGGAAAATTATTGGCTCTCTAAAGTGGAAAGTCCAGGGAATACCTAGCTTCAGGCATGGTTGATTTCAGGTCTCAAGCAAAAGAGGATGCTTATCTATATCTTGAGCTTTCCTCTCTTTGAACTTTAAGAATCTTTCAATCTTTACAGAAAAAAAAAAAAATAACAGAATGCCGTATTGTGAGAGCAAGAAGCTTCAAGATAATCTCTGCTTCTACTCCCACCCTACTGTGTGTATGTGGATGGGTGTGGGGAATGTGCGGATTTGTTTATAGAAGTAAGAGTGTTAAAGAATTGGTACCTGAGAAGGTAGTGAAAAATTGTTTTTGGTATATTTAAAATGTGGCTATATGTATTTAAATATTTCTTGAACTGGCTCTCATGTAAAATACTTCTCAGCACTGAAGCTCTTTTTGTAGAGATTAACCACAGCAGTCTACCAAGGGAACTTGATTTTTTTTTTTTTAAGGTTTTATTTATTTGAGAGAGAGAGAGAGAGTGCCCACCTGCGTGAGCACAAGCAGAGAGGGGCAGAGGAAGAGGGAGAAACAGACTCACTGCTGAGCAGGGAGCCCAAGGTGGGTCTTAATCCTAGGACCCTGGAATCATGACCTGAGCCAAAGGCAGATGCTTAACCAACTGAGCCACCCAGGTGCCCCAAGCGAACTTGGTTGTTTTTGTTGTGGTGGTGGTTTTTGTTTTGTTTTCAGACACTGCTCTGGGAATAAGCTATGCCCCGAGGTGAAGTATTTCACAACTGAATATCGCACTCATTGAGAAATCTTCAGTTATAAACCCTAATTTATTTTTTTTTTAATTAAAAAAAAATTATTTGACAGAGAGAGAGAGCACAAGCAGGGGGAGTGGGAGAGGGAGAAGCAGGCTCTCTGCTGAGCAGGGAGCCTGATACGGGGCTCGATCCCAGGACCCTGGGATCATGACCTGAGCCAAAGGCACACACTTAACCGACTGAGCCACCCAGGCCCCCCTAGTTCTTATTTTTAAAGTTTATTATTATTATTATTTTTTTAGTAATCTCTACACCCAATGTGGGGCTCAAACTCATGACCCTGAGATGAGTCGCACGCTCCTCCGACTGAGCCAGCCAGATGCCCAAACCCTAACTTTAATCCTTGTAGTAACAAGGATTGTAGTAACAAGGATTGTAGCAATACACATCCTATGTGCTAAGTGATGGCAAGAACACAGAAGCAGATAAAAGGGAATGAAGAAGAGGAAGGGCAAAACAGGGGTGATGGAGAGCGAGAGGGCTCATGCTAGTCCTGGAAATTGAAGTAAGGATTCAGCTGTTTGGTGGAGTCAAGAGGTGGGAGTAGATGAAAGGTCATGGATCCTCCAAAAACTCTGTGATGCTCCTGAGGAAGCTGAAGCTCAGTTTAAGCCGATTTGTCATGTGGTCAGGATGTGGACAAGTCAAGCTCAAAATCATAGCTAATTCCACTGATTTTTCCTGATTAACAGTGTATGCCCTCTCCTCCATAAAGTTTTCTCTAGTGTTCCTGGGAGAGTTTTCTTCCTCCTCTGAACTCAGAGTGTTCTTTCATTCATCTCTGTCAGCATGTATCTCTTCATTCTTTTACATATTTTTATATGCTCAGTAACTATTGCTTTCCTGTAAGGACAGAGGCCGTATCAGACCTTTTTGTGTCATCTACCCTGCTTTATACATACTAGGCCATTAATGCCTCTCTTGTCTAAATAGGTAGGTGCCTTTAACAAAACAGTTTCCATACATTAATTTAGGACTACTGCCTTGATTTCATAAGACTGAAAGGGATCATCTTATATTCACTGGATCCAAACACCGTCATTTTATGTCAGAGAACGGGTGACTGGCCCTTAGATCACAGCTATGGTGGAAAGCCTGATTCCTAGGCCAGTGTGAGCCCCCATATCAACCTGCAGTCTTTCAGATTAGACATTCGTATCTTGCTCCTATGGAAAATCTAAGCAACTTCAAAATGGGACACCCCACTTGAAAAGTATGTCAGCGCAATTTAGCTAATGCTTTTCAGAGGGCTGGACAATTAACCCCCAGATGATGATCTACAGGTCTATGGTTAACTTGTAACCTGGTATTCAAGTACCCCGAGCGCTCTGCTTTTAACTAATTCCATATTCAAAAGCCATGATTATGCAAAACTAAACTACTAATGAGTTTACACAGTTCACTGTGATGGAATTAAGCCCCTTGCCATCTTATTTCCACCAGTCCTATAGGTCTGTCAAATGCCACCTCCTTTGTGAGGCTACACCTTTTTTCCTTCAGCTAAAAGTAATCTCTCCATAATTGGAAATTTGCCCTCCCACATGGCACCAAATCTCTCCAAATCTTGAATTATAGTTATTTTCATCCTATCTTCTCCGCTGTAATAAGTGTATTGAAGAAAGGGTTTTTTTTTTTTTTTTTTTTTTTTTAACCTTAAATAGCAAACTTACAAATAAGAGGCAATGGACATGTTACATTGTCCAAGTCACCATCCTCTCTCACTCACTTGGATTTTGGCAAAAGCTTTCTAACTCTTCCCTAGATTGCACTGTCACTCTCCTACCTTGATCCTTTTGAAACCTATCAACTCCAGTCCCTTCCTCAAAGCCCTCCACAGGTTTTCCATGTCCTCACACCACCTGCCTGATTTTGCTATCACACTGGTTTTCTTGCTGTCCTAGCATGTTAAGCACTTCCTGCCTCAGATGCCTTTGCATTTGATGCTTTGTCTAGAATAGTGGATATTTGTAGAATATGGTCTAGGACACTAGATACTGTTTACCTCCTTACTTAAAACAGGTTCTCACATCTTCCATAGAGATCCTCTTTGGCCAATCTCTAGCACCCTGTTACTCTCTCTCCTTGTATTCTGTTTCAGTTGAGTGTCAGTCCTGAAAACAGAGAGCCTGGTTTGGAAAGTTGGCTTTACCACTTAGCAGGTGTAAGATTTGGGGCAAATTAATTTAACTTTTTTCTTTTTTTTTTTTTAAAGATTTTTATTTATTTATTTGAGTGAGCAAGTGAAAGAGAACACAAATGGAGGTGGGGTGATGAAGGGTAGAGGAGAGAAGCAGACTGCCCACTGAGCAGGGAGCCTGACAGGGGACTCGATCCCAGGACTCCAGGATCATGACTGAGCCGAAGGCAAACGCTTAACCGACTGAGCCACCCAGGCGCCCCTAATTAACCTTTCTCTGCCTTAGTTTCCTTATTAATAAAATGGGATCATTATATATTTATTGCTTAGGACATTGCCAATCTGATACATGGTAAGGAGTCAGTAATTTATTGCTTTTCTTCAGTATTTATCACGAACTGTTTTTCACATATTAGTCTGTCTCCTCCATTAGGGCAGGACTTTGTTTCATTGATGACTTTAGCCCTATAGCAGAGTCTTGGTATAAAGGATTTCAGTAAATTTTTGTTGAGTATGAATGAACTTATTGAATGCTTAAAAAACCATAAACAATTGAATTTTATTATTTTCTTAGACAGGTTTTCCCTAACTATGTGAATATTAATATTGGCAGATCTATGTACTATACTTTGTTGCAGGGGGAAACCTCCTTGGTCTTTAAATTCAAATGGAAAATAGCAATTAGGTGGAATAATGTGTACTTGAAAAAATCTGCTCCACCATACTGCATTATTGAACTAGAGCAGTTAATGCAAACTTAGTATGTGATAATGCCAGAGTACTAGGAGAAAAAAATGCATGAGATGATCATGTAAACTGCTTATATGGGGCCTAGCATATGGTAGCTTCTAAATTAATCATCACTAACCAATTATAAGAACACTTAAAAAAGAAAATGCAATAATATAGAAGTTAAATTGTAAGTTAGATTTTGACAAAGAGGGGCGCCTGGGTGGCTCAGTCGTCAGGTGTCTGCCTTCGGCTCAGCTCGTGATCCCAGGGTTCTGGGATCGAGCCCCGCATCGGGCTCCCTGCTCAGCGGGAAGCCTGCTTCTTCCTCCCCCACTCCCCCTGCTTGTGTTCCCTCTCTCACTGTGTCTCTCTGTCAAATAAACAAATAAAATCTTTTAAAAATAAAAAAAAAAAGATTTTGACAATGATATATACCTATGCTGGATGCAGATACAGAACATTCCCATCACTCAAAA
Source organism: Halichoerus grypus (assembly GCF_964656455.1). Classification (NCBI taxonomy): domain Eukaryota; kingdom Metazoa; phylum Chordata; class Mammalia; order Carnivora; family Phocidae; genus Halichoerus; species Halichoerus grypus. Next base: position 100,206,020 of record NC_135713.1, read on the forward strand.
CTATGCCCCTGGGGAGACAAATTCCATCTCCCCAAGGCAACCATGTAGTAGGCAGAATAATGAGCCTCTCCCCCTCAAGATGTCCTTGCCAGAATGCCTACAACCTGAGAATATGAATATACCTTTGAATATGTTACATGGCAAAAGGGACTTTGAAGACCTCGAGATAGGGAGATTATTTTGGATTACCTGGATGGGCCTGGTGTAACCCCATGAGTCCTTAAAAGTAGAAGAGGAGAGCAGAAAAGTAGGTCAGAAGAAGATATAACAGTGGGGAAAGAAACAGGACAGATTTGAGGTGTGAGGAGCACATGACCCACTGTTGCTGGCTGTGAAGATGGAGGAAGCCAAGGAACACAGGTGGCCTCTAGAAGCTGGGAACATGAACAATGAAACAGGGACCTCAGTCCTACAACCACAAACACTTAATTCGGCCACCCACCTGAATTAGCAAGGAAATCGATTCTCTCCCAGAGCTTCTGGAAGAAACAGTCCTGCAGCACCTTGATTTTAGCCCAGTGAGACCCGTATCAGACTGCTGATGTCAGACTGTAAGACAGTTAGTGTTAAACATCTAAGTTCGTGGTAATTTGTTATGACAGCAATAGAAAATATAAACCATTTCCTGTGCTCTATCACTATTGTCTTTGTTTTTGCATTTCAAGTACATGTAATCATAAAGTATGAACTCTTTTGAGTCTGGCTGCTTTCACTTGACATAGTATTTTTGAGATTTACCTCTATTTTTGAAACAGTAATTTTTTCTTAAACTGCTGAGTACTGTTTCATAATGAATACACTATAATTTATTTATCCATCTTCTTGTTGATGGGTATTTGGGTTGTTTCTGGTTTTTGGTTATCATGATTATGTACATTCTTGTACAAGTTTTTTTGTGACACACCTTTCCATTCCTTGGCTAAACTTGGGTAAATACCTAGCAGCAGAACTGCTGGGTCACAGGGTAGATGTATGTTTAACTTTCAAAGAAATGCAAACAGTTCTCCGAAGTGGCTGTATCATTTCATTCTCCCACTTGCACTGAGTTCCAGTTGCTCCATATCCTCACTTCACTGAACTGAGCACTTAAAATGTATTTCATTGTGTACCTAAGTGTACCTCAACAAAATAGCAGAGAATAAGAAAATGTAACAGAATACCATATTTGTATATGCAGAAAATATTCATCATCTGTCTCAGAAACTGTACTGTGGATAGACAAAGCATAGAAAAATTTTTGATTAAAAAATCTAATTTTACCATTTTAATTGTATTATAAACATTATTTACTAGAAAATTTTCCTTCTGAAAATCACTCTAAAAATGAAATGAACATTAGTGGTTTTATAACTGAACTCAGTTTAGCACCTATGTATAATCTCTGCATATTTAACTTGCATATGAATTAAGGCTATAAAGAAATGTTTGCCTTAAAATTCTTAAATTTTAAGAATTTAATTGTCTTAAAAATTAAAAAAATTCTGATAGAATTTTTATTATGTGAGGGGTGCCTGGGTGGCTCAGTAGGTTAAGTGGTTGCCTTTGGCTCAGGTCATGATCCTGGGATGGAGCCCCACATTGGTCTCCCTGCTCAGCAGGGAACCTGCTTCTCCCTCTCCCTCTGCCTGCCGCTACCCCTGCTTGTGCTCACTCTAATAAATAATAAAATCTTTAAAGAATTTTTATTATGTGAGCTTTACTTATCTATTTTTCTATATATTTAAGTAATCTCTATGCCCAACATGGGGCTTGAATTCACCACCCTGAGATCAAGAGTTACATGCCCTACTGAATAAGTCAGCCAAGCGCCATCTTAAAATATTTTAAGACATCTAACATTGCTGAGGGGAGGTAAACTGTTACAATCTCTATACAGTACAATTTAGTGTATTTTTCAAATTTATAAATGCCCTAAATCCTTTGATTTTAAAATCCTGCATGCTGGAATATATTCTACATATTTATTTGCACATATGCAAAATAGTATTTGTGCAAAGCTGTTCGTATCAGCAGTCTATAACAGCAAGACATTGGAACCAACCTAAAAACTGCATCAATAGGGTTACTTTGCAGCTAAGGAAGAAAAATGGGCTACTTTTTAATGTTTGGAATAATTTCTAAGTGAAAAATCATACATGTATTTGTATATTCATAAGATATCTGTAAGGATATACTATAAACTGACAAGTGTGGTAATTTCTAGAGAGGAGAGCTGTGTATCTGAGTGACAGGGGAGTAAAGCTTTTTGCCATTTATTCTTAAGATTTTCTTTAATTTATTTATTTGACAGAGAGAGAGACAGACAGTGAGAGAGGGAACACAAGCAGGGGGAGTGGGACAGGGAGAAGCAGGCTTCCCGCAGAGCAGGAAGCCTGATGCGGGGCTCGATCCCAGGACCCCGGGATCATGACCTGAGCCGAAGGCAGATGCTTAACAACTGAGCCACCCAGGCGCCCCACCATTTATTCTTAAATTCTGAACCATGTGACCATTAACTAGTAAAAACAAATATCTTTGCATTGATATAATAAATATCTTACGGGAGAATCATAATCTAAATTTAAAGGAAAACCAGAACCCTTAGAGATATCTAATTATAACTAGCTTCATTATTCTTTTTTTTTTTTTTAAAGATTTTATTTATTTGTCTGTCAGAGAGAGAGAGAGACCTCAAGCAGGGGGAGCAGCAGGCAGAGGGAGAAGCAGGCTTCCCACAGAGCAGGGAGCCTGATGTGGGACTTGATCCCAGGACCCTGGAATCACGACCTGAGCCGAAGGCAGATGCTTAACCGACTGAGCCACCCAGGCATCCCTAGCTTCATTATTCTATTGAAATTAGGAAAGTTTAAAGTCTGATAAATTATTATGTAAAAAGAATAATAAATCTATATTATAACAGATGTAAAGTTAATTCTTTTTTTAAGATTTTATTTATTTGAGAGAGAGTGAAAGCAAGAGAGATCACAGAGGGAGAGGGAGAAGCAGACTCGCTGCTGAGCGGAGAGCCCGATGCAGGGCTCGATCCCAGGACCCTGAGATCATGACCTGAGCCAAAGGCAGCCGCTTAACTGACTGAGGCACCCCTAAAGTTAATTCTAAGTGGAAATCACGTGCTTTCCTAAATTGGTAATATGGGAAAAACAATGGCTGGAGAAAAAAAGGAAGAGGAGAGAAATTAATAGGTGTGGTAAACAACCACCACCACCCTTCTTGGGGTAAATGAACTTAAACAGGCCACTGTCTGTGGTATTATTTTGAACTTTAAAATATAGTTTATATCTTGGGATGCTGATTTTAATAGAAAAAAAATAGACAAATTAATGAAAGCTACCTTTGCAGGCAGGTTTAGAATAACAATTCCTTAACTTTATTGAGTCCTTTTCAACTTTCAATTCATTAAGAAAATTTTTTTTCAATTCATTTCACATACATTATTCCTTTTGCTCCTCATAACCCTATGAATTTGAGCAAATTTTATCCTGGTTTTATGTACAAGGGAAAAAAAAAGATACCCAGAGAACATGATTTGCCTAAAGTCACAATGTTTGTATGAGCTAGAAACCATACCCTGGTGCTTTTTTTTTTTTTTAAGATTTTTTAAAATTTATTTATTTGACAGAGAGAGAGATAGCGAGAGAGGGAACACAAGCAGGGGGAATGGGAGAGGGAGAAGCAGCCTTCCCGCTGAGCAGGGAGCCTGACTGGGACTCGATCCCAGGACTCCAGGATCATGACCTGAGCTGAAGGCAGATGCCCAACGACTGAGCCACCCAGGCGCCCCATACCCTGGTGCTTTTAATACTGGTTTCCCTACTTCCGATCTGCATCCCCTTCAGCCCCTGCCCTATGTCTCACCTTATCTCTCATTACAGTAATTTAATTTTTCTGCTGTTGTATGCCTCCTAGGAAATGACAATTTTAATAATGATGCAATATTTATTGTACCTATCTACTTAAAAATTTTTTTAACATACCAAAATTGCATTCAAACATCAATATGCAATTATTTTCCCACCACTCAAAAATTTTAATTATGTATTGAAGATTCTGGACCAGAAAATGTGTAAAGATAAGACAAAGAATATCAAAATAACTTATAACAAATTTCTAAAACCTCTCACATATTGTAATTAAGATAAAAATATGATTTACAATACATGTTTGCCGTTATGGTATAGTTAAAAAAAATAGTACCCATACTAAAATTAATTCATCCTGCTTATCAAAATTCCTATTGTAAGAATGAAAATATTCAAATGCTTATAAATAGGTATTCAAAAATTTCTTTTGAACAACATTCTTTGGTGTTCATAAAGCTGCATATATTATTATAGATCTATTTATCATACAGTTTTTTCAGACTATACATTCAGTTTAAATTGGAAATGAAAAAATATAAATTAGATATTGCTATAGAAAGTAGTTACAGAGTAGATATTTTGATTTCATGGTGCCCAAGTACTTACGGACAAGATTTACTTACTAAACTTTAAAATAACTACCTATTCTTTGATACTTCTTATAGATGTACATGTTCCAGAAACTTAAAAAAAAAGTTATGTTTAAAGGCAGAAAATTCAAATGTGAGTTGACATTATTTATGATTCTCTCAACTGGTTGTTCCACAAAATATGGAGCTAAATGAAAAGATGAGAACCCTCGCACTGTTTGGATACCAGCCTCACAAGCAACTTGGAATGGCAGATTCATAACAAGAAATGGAATATTCTACTTCAGAGGAAGAAGACAAGTGATTGAACAACATGCACACAACTTATAGTATAAGTTCTTTACCCTAATAAAGTAATTATTCATTTGCAAATATTACCAAAAGTAAAAAAATTTATTTTACAGAGTGGTTGGTTTTTGTAATACATCAATAATGTTAAACTTCCCTATTCTCACTGCTTATCTCATTTCAGTGGTTGTTTTTTCCCAAATAATTTAGTTTACATTTAAAGTGGCAATACAGCTTTTACTTAATGGATTTAAGTTATAATTAGAAACCAGTTTTATATACAGAAAATCCATAAATATAGAACTTTAATTCCTATTTTATCCTAGGGCTATGCAAAAAATTGACTAAAAATTTTTCACTTGGGTCTTTGTAATAAACACGTAAATACATTATTTACAATGGCGATGCTTTCTGACAGAAAGTAAACACACAGAAGTAATTTTGGTCTTCACTAGAATCCATCATTATATGTTCATTTTCGAAGATGATGTGATACATCATGTTCACTCAAATTTTAAGATTCCTGTTATACACATAATTCAAGTAATTATTTTACTTGTACAATTAATGCTTCATTCTGTATTTAAATATCCTTTAAGAAAGATTCCTTGATCCAATAGTAGGGAACTTCAGAATTTTTTTCAAATACAGCAAATGTTTCTGTACAATTATGTGCAATTTTCTTCCTTCTGGCAATATTATAAATACCAAGTAATTTAGTCTTCATTGTTCATATCCCAGAGGTAATTCTTGAGTTATCTCACATGATGTAAGTACCATCTTTGTAGTATTTCATGGACTCCATTTGTTTTGTGATAGCTAGAACATCATGAAATCCAGTACTTAGGCCGGACATATGTTGAAAGTATGCCTCTTTTTCCACTTGAATTGTTAAATTGTTTACTCCAGCATCTTTAAGTATTCCTGTAACCTGTTATCAAAACCCATACATTTTAAAGCATTTAGATTAATACATTTAGTGTATGTCTTAAATAACTGGTATTACCTATCAGGTGTTTCATAGCCACAGACAGTCAAAGATAATCCTCAAAGTAATATTTATTATTTATTTACTTGGTCAAATATTAGCTATAATCCTTTAGATGGCCAGTAAATTACTGACCTGACATTCAAAGTTGAAAAGGGAAACAGCTTTTGTTTCCAATATGGTAGGTTTAGAATAGGAATATAGGAACTGCTTTGATCCTTGCCTCCACTCACAGTGTTATACGCTGCCAGCTTGACTGTGATTATTATTAATCTAGATCTGTATTTATAATAATTTATTTCTGGATAATCAATTGGGAGCCAAGGTGGATCATAAGTAAACTTTATTACATTCACTTAAACCTGTCATCTAAATACTAAAACTTAATTTTATTTTAACCATTTTGGGGTAGAAAACAAATCTAGATATAAAAAATAAGTTATATTATCCTTGGACAGCTAAAAGATTGATATTTTTGAATAAATGATTACTCAACCGTATGATTTATAATATGTCCCAGTTTATACATGAATTAACTCAAATGAAATTACTTTAAAAACAAAAGATTATCACCTGCTGTACTATTCTTTGTTCCAGCACATCAGATGTCACCTGTATATGAATTGTTCCTGCCACAACACTGGCTGAATGACGCCAAAAATGAGGGTCTCGGTATGATATTAATCCTTCTATTTTCTGTATCTGTCAAATAAAAGGAGAGGTGATGTAAATGGACTTAAAAGGCTAATTTACTTAACACAAAGCAATCTTTTTGGTCCAGAAACCACTATTAAGCTGATTTTTAAAAAAGATAATAAGGAGGGCAAAGAAGTAAGAAAAGAAAGGGACAACTCGTTTGAAGTAAAGTTGCCTAAAATATTTTGAACTGGGAGTGATGTCAGGGAAGACAGCTCTGAAGAGGAAATGAATGGGGGTTACAGGTGTCTTTACACTCAATAGTTGCGTACCCATTTTCACCTCTTTAAGAGGTACTTTGCCTTTTCTAAACATTGGATACTTTCAATGGACTACTTGGTTTCCTCACATTCATACACAATTCACATATTAATGTTTATATAAACATGTTCAAAAGATATCTTCTATGCTTTAAATGATTTTTTTTTAAAGGTTTTATTTATTTGAGAGAGAGAGAATGAGAGAGAGCACATGAGAGGGGGGAGGGTCAGAGGGAGAAGCACACTTCCTGCCGAGCAGGGAGCCCGATGTGGGACTCGATCCAGGGACTCCAGGATTATGACCTGAGCCAAAGGCAGTCGCTTAACCAACTGAGCCACCCAGGCGCCCTATCCTCTATGTTTTAACAATGAACTGATTAAGTAAGTAATAGATAATGCATACAATGTAACACTACACTCATTAAAAAGGTATGAAGAGTGTTTATCAACATGACATAACTAAATGGGGAAAAATTAACAAAGCAGTACAAAACAGTTTTCATCATTTTTATTTTCAAATCTTTTTAAAATTTTTCTAAAGATTTTATTTATTATTTTTTTGAGAGATAGAGTCTCCTCTGAGCAGGCAGCCCCGAGCTGGGGCTGGATCCCAGTGCGCTGGGATCATGATCTGAGCTGAAGGCAGACATCTAACCAACTGAGCCACCCAGGCACCCCTATTTTCAAAATATCTTAATATAGAAAAGCACATTTTAAAAGTGCTTCTTTCCACAGGCACCTCATCGGCTCAGCTGGTAGAACATGTGAGTTCAAGCTCCACATTGGTGGCAGACATTACTTAAATAAAAACAAAAAAAATAAAAAATATATTTTGGAAGTTTTCCAGAATGGGCATAATTTATTTTTGAAATAAAACTTTTTTTTCCTTTTAGTAGGATGTAGGATGTAGTATTCACTAATAAGAAGGTAAGAAAACTTTACTAATTTTATTTATGAAAACAATGGGTTAAGATGTTATTCCTTAAATAGTCAAGATACCAACTTTTCATCAGTAGATCCTAATTTAATATGATATGGCAAGGGCACCTGGCTGGCTTAGTTGGTAGAACATACAACTCTTGGGGCGCCTGGGTGGCTCAGTTGGTTGAGTCTGCCTTTGGCTCAGGTCATGATCCCGGGGTCCTGGGATTGAGCTCTGTGTGGGGCTCCTTGCTCAGCAGGATCCTGCTTCTCCCTCTCCCTACTTCTCCCCCTGCTTGTACTCTCTTTAAAAAAAAAAAAAAAGGGTGCCTGGGTGGCTCAGTCGTTAAGCGTCTGCCTTTGGCTCAGGTCATGATCCCAGGGTCCTGGGATCGAGTCCCACATGGGGTTCCCTGCTCCGCTGGAAACCTGCTTCTCCCTCTCCTACTCCCCCTGCTTGTGTTCCTGCTCTCACTATGTCTCTCTCTGTCAAATAAATAAATAAAATCTTAAAAAAAAAAAAAAGAACATGTGACTCTTGATCTTGGGGTTGTGAGTTTGAGGCCCATGTTGAGGGTAGATTATTTAAAAAGAAAAAAAAAAAGGAATCAAATTCTCTTTCTCAGGGTCATGAGTTCAAGCCCCATGTTGGGGGTAAAGCTTACTTAAAAAAAATGAGGGGTGCTTGCCTGGCTCAGTCAGTAAAACTTGTGACTCTTGATCTCAGGGTTGTGGGTTTGAGCCCCACGCTGGGTGTAGAGATTACTTAAAAATAAAATTTAAAAAAAATTTATTTTTGGGCATCTGGGTGGCTTAGTTGGTTGGGTGTCTGCCTTTGGCTCGGGTCATGATCCCGGGGTCCTGGGATCGAGTCCCACACTGGGCTCCCTGCTCACTGGGGTGTCTGCTCCTCCTTCTCCCTCTGCCCACCTCCCCCCACCCCTGCTTGTGTTCTCTCTCTCAAATAAATAAATAAAATCTAAAAAAATTTTATTTTAGAGAGCAAGACAACAAGAGAGTGGACACACTAGTGCGGGGAGGGGCAGAAGAGGCAGAGAGAATCTTAAGCAGATTCCCCACTGAGTGCAGAGACTGATGCGGGACTCAATCCCAGGAACCTGAGATTATGACCTGACTGAAATCAAGAGTCGGAGGCTTAACCAACTGAGCCACCCAGGTGCCCCTTAAATATAAAATCTTTTTTACAAAAATATTATTTGAGAGAGCAAGCGAGTGAGAGAGACGAGTAGGGAGGAGAGGGAGAAGCAGACTCCCTGCTGAGCAAGGAGCCTGATGTGGGACTCGATCTCAGGACCCTGAGATCATGACCTGAGCTGAAGGCAGGCACTTAACCAACTGAGCCACCCAGGCGCCCCTTACATATAAAATCTTAAGAAAAAAAAAAAAAAAGATATGGCAGACCACAAGCTGAAAAACATTTATTTTGTATTTGTTTTTTCTATGAATTGCCGGTTTATATTCTTAGTCCATATTCCTACAAGACTTTTTTTTTTTTAAGATTTTACTTATTTAGGGGCACCTGGGTGGCTCGGTTGGTTGGGCGACTGCCTTCGGCTCAGGTCATGATCCTGGAGTCCCAGGATCGAGTCCCACATCCGGCTCCCTGCTCGGCAGGGAGTCTGCTTCTCCCTCTGACCCTCTCTCCTCTCGTGCTCTCTCTCACTCTCTCTCTCTTAAATAAATAAAAATCTTAAAAAAAAAACTATAAAAAAAAAGATTTTATTTATTTGAGAGAGAGAGACACAGCAAGAGAGGAAACACAAGCAGGGGGAGTGGGAAAGGGAGAAGCAGGCTTCCCGCTAAGCAGGAAGTCCGATGCGGGGCTCAATCCCAGGACCCTGGGATCATGACCTGAGCCGAAGGCATATGCTTAACGACTTAGCCACCCAGGTGCCCCAAGACTCTTTTTCTTAATTAAAAAAAATTATTTTGGATAGTAAGTCTCTGCCTGTTTATATGTGCTGCAAATATTTTCCCCTTGTCTGCCTTTTCTTTTTCTCCCGAGTTCTATTTCTATTCCTGTGTTCAAATATTTTCCCCCATTTATGTTCAAAAGCTACTACAAGAGTTTTGAAAATTACATTTAATGTTTCAGAAGAAACTTGCTCAGGTTTGCAGGTTCTTTATCTTTCCATTAAAAGATGGAAAAAAGGCATCCTTGCCATGCTTCACATTTGATTAGTTGCTTCTATATTAATGCATAAAAGCTTTGGAACAAATTGGTCTCAAACAGGAGCAGTTCATGTCAGAAAAAATTAGAATATGAACTAATACTCAATTTTCTACATTCACAATGCCTGAGAAAGCATTCTGATTATTGCAAAAGTTTACTTAACAAAAAAGTTCAATATGAAAATGCACATGACCTGATTTTTATATTGTAGTAAAACAGGTGCTTTGGAGAGAGGACATGTGGAAGCAGTTGATTTCTTCCAGAGTACACACCCATTGTTTATACTCGTTCCAAGACTTCTAACATGATGATACCATTTCCTCATATTACAACCATTCCAATCTTGTTCTGTGGCCCACTAGTTGCCATTTCCACACATTCATCGTGTATCACAAGATTGACAAAGGGACTGAACCCCTGCAATATTCCTTGGATGTGTCTGCCACCATTTAATTTCAGTGATAATTTCTGGTCCATAAATTGTTTCAACTTGGGAGTGGGTGAGCTTTGCTCATGGTGTCTACTCTGCAAGCTCAAAGATCTGGTTTTTTGTTTTTTTTTTTTAAAGATTTTATTTATTTATTTGACAGAGAGAGACACAGCGAGAGAGGAAACGCAAGCAGGGGGAGTGGGAGAGGGAGGAACAGCCTTCCCACTGAGCAGGGAGCCTGATGTGGGGCTCGATCCCAGGACCCTGGGATCATGACCTGAGCCGAAGGCAGCCGCTTAACTGACTGAGCCACCCAGGCGCCCCGATCTGTATTTATTTGTTAATGGAGTCTTCTGCTGATGGATAATTTTCAATTGCTCTTATTTCTAGATTTTCTTCCTTCCTTTTTGGTTTCCAGGTGTTTTTTTTGGTTTTGTTTGTTTGTTTTTTAAGATTTTATTTATTTGAGAGAGAGAGAGACAGAGGGAGAAGCAGGCCCCTCACTGAGCAGGGAGCACGACGTGGGGCTTGAGCCCAAGACTCTGGGATCGTGACCTGAACCGAAGGCAGATGCTTAACCGACTGAGCCACCCACGTGCTGCACCCCCTTCCTTCCCCCGCCCCTGCTGTTTTTTCTTTAAAAATATTTTATTTTTTTTTGAGAAAGAGAGCATGCGCATGAGTGGGGGTGGGGTGGCACAGAGGGAGAGGCAGACTCTCTCCTGAGCAGGGAGCCTGACAAGGGGCTTGATCCCAGGACCCTGAAATCACCACCCAAGCTGAAGACAGATGCTTAACCAACTGAGCCACCCAGGTGCCCTTTGGCTTCTAGTTTCAATTCAAGCTTTATTATAAAAGGCTTTCTCTACCTCTGTAGAGAAATATACTAAAAATATTCTTCTATTTTATTTTAGTAGTTTTGTTATTTTTTATCATTTACATATTTAGTCCACTGGAAATATGTTTTGATATTTGATGGTAAAGAGATATAGCTTTTCTTTTCCACCAAGTGGAAATATTAATTAGGCCCACCCTTTCTCCCCACTGACCTGAAATGCCATCTTTGCTACATACTGAATTCCATAAATTCCTGGGTCTGTTTCTGCACAACCAATTTTCTAAAAATTGATTTTTGTGTTTACTGTTGTGCAAGAATAAAACTGTTAGTTGTGTTAGTTAATTCTGTAACTTTATAATCATGGAATGGGATCCTATTAGTTAATTCTGTAATTTTTGCAATTTTTTTTTTTTTTAAAGATTTTATTTATTTATTTGAGAGAGAGAGAGAGAGCACAAGAGGGGGGAGCGGGAGAGGGAGAAGCAGACTCCCTGCTGAGCAGGGAGCCCGATGCGGGACTCGATCCCGGGACTCCAGGATCATGACCTGAGCCGAAGGCAGTCGCTTAACCAACTGAGCCACCCAGGCGCCCTGCAATTTTTGTTGTTTATTCTCAAGCATTAACTTTTCCAAATAAGTTTCTAAGTAATACTGGATTACCTAATCTCCCCCAAAACAAAAACAACCAAAAGAAAAGAATCCCAGGAGAGGCAACTGCACTGAGATTTAAATGAAAGAAATACAACTTCACAATACAGTTTCCCATCCAAGAAAAATCTCTTCATTTATTCACTCCCTATTTTATATGTTATTTATTTATTTTTGAAAAAGTGTGTGTGCGCACACACAAGTTGGGGGGGGGCGTGGGCAGAGGGAGAGGGACCGAGAATGTTAGGCAGGCTCCATGCAGATGCAGGGCTTGATCTCACGACCCTGAGACCATGACCTGAGCTGAAATCAAGAGTCAGATGCTTAACCGACTGAGCCACCGAGGTGCCCCTTTTTATGTCCTAAAACTGTATTTTTTTTTTTTAAAGATTTTATTTATTTATTTGACAGAGAGAGAGACAGCAAGAGAGGGAACACAAGCATGGGGAGTGGGAGAGGGAGAAGCAGGCTTCCCGCTGAGCAGGGAGCCCGACGCGGGGCTCGATCCCAGGACCCTGGGACCACGACCTGAGCCGAAGGCAGACGCTTAACGACTGAGCCACCCAGGCGCCCCCTAAAACTGTATTTTATTAATTCATATTTTGCACATTTCTAGTTGGGTCAACTTACTCAATTTCAAATGCTATTTTATTTATTATTTTTTTAAATTCTATTTTAAAAGGAAAAAATACAGTGAAGAAATTACACACAGTACCTTTTCTAAAGCAACATGTAGTTCTTTTTCATATTCTGGTGGCAGTCTCAAAAGTAGAACCTGACAGGCATCTTTAATCAGTGGAACAACACTGAGAAATATTAATACAGCAATAAAGAGAGAACAGAGGGGATCAGCAATGAACCATCCAAACTGCTCTATAAGAACTGTGGATACGATCACACCAATACTGCCAAGTGTGTCCGCCAAAACATGTAGAAATACACCTACAAGTAAAATATGAAAACATTAAAAATTAAAGCACATCTAATTTAGTTCTTTTATCCATTTTATAAATATTACTGGGTACCTACTATGCACCTGATTCTGCTAGGGGATAGTACTTAAAAAAACCATGGTCACTGCTCTCAAAGAATTCACAGCACAGTGGTAAAAAGGGAAAGATATAGGCAACTATAGCACAGAGTGGTGAGTTATATGATGCTGTGGTTTTCCTAGAAATCACACGAGCCAAGTTTTGACATTATCCAAATTAAGCAATCACAATAAATAATTCAACACAATAAGTGATAAATAATTCCCCTATATATTTTACAGTACAATAAAAATTTCCTGGTTCTTTTGTAGTGAAAGTTCATAATGACACAGTATTTCCCTTCCACATAATACTCATGCAAATGTTACTATGAAAAAGACTCTATAATACAATAATCTGTTTAAAAATTGACATTTATGAACAAATGTGAGCATTTTCTACAGCAGATGACTTCAGACATTTTTTTAGCAGCAGACTGTTTTTCAAAAATACAACTGTACCAGAAGCCTAATATTTAATACAAATAAGACAGTGTCAATTCAGAACACAGTTGAAAAGTAGGGCAATATTTGGCAAGGACTCACCCCTCATGTTAGCATTCATGCCTCTGCCTGCAGATCCGTGGCTGTGACCATGCCCATGGTCACTGTGTCCATGCGTATGGTGGGAATGACTGTGATCAGATGAATGACAGCTTCCCTGAGAAGCTCCATGGTTATGGTTATGGGCATGGCTAAAGGCACAGATACCAATAAGGTTTACTATCAGCCCTCCAACTGAGACTGGCTAGTAAAAGGAGAAAAGAAAACCTTTAAATTTGTAATTTTAAAAGTATATTTGTTATTTAAAAGTTACTATATATCTAAATATGTTTTTCTGTTTACAGTTTTCAAAGTATTTTTGTAAAACCTAAGTTCAATAAGGAAATCCAAAATTTTTTTTTTTTTTTTTTAAGATTTTATTTATTTATTTGACAGAGAGAGACACAGCGAGAGAGGGAACACAAGCAGGGTGAGTGGGAGAGGGAGAGAAGCAGGCCTCCCGAGGAGCAGGGAGCCCGATGTGGGGCTCGATCCCAGGACCCTGGGATCATGACCTGAGCCGAAGGCAGACGCTTAATGACTGAGCCACCCAGGCGCCCCGGAAATCCAAAATTTTTAAAAAGATTTTAGAATATTTTAGAAGAAACATTTTAACTTTCAAATAGCAAAGTTTTGACAAGTAGAGGAATTTGGGCTTGCTTTAATCAAGTGAAGAACAAGTACTTGGTTCATGGTTTATGAATAAGTTATGCTAGAGTTTTGTTTTATTTAAATAAAGTTTGAAAGTACTGCTTACTAGAGCAAGTATGCACTGTAGCTGAAATCTCATTTATATTTCGGTTTGTAAGGCAATGATTATAATTTACTAACTAGTGGATTACAAATACATATAATCTTATTGCGTTTCTTAAAATATAGTAAAATTTTCCAAAGTAAAAAAAGTGTAATGGAAAAACATATAATAGTAATCTTTCACCTTTTTTCTTTTTTTAAACAAAGTGAATGGAATTATCTTGATTTAATTAACACCCCAAAGGATAAACAAAGTTACTTACCCTTGATTATCCTCTCTTACAAAATGATTTTGGATGGTTCAGGGTGTTACTTAATTTACATATATTAAAATTTCTCCTTTAGAGAAATCCACTTGATTTATAAAAATAATATATAAAAATAATGGGGACAGATAATTCTAATTGATTTCCAAATGTTTATTTTTTTATTTTTTTAAAGATTTTATTTATTTATTTGACAGAGAGAGAGATAGCAAGAGAGGGAACACAAGCAGGGGGAGTGGGAGAGGGAGAAGCAGGCCTCCCGCAGAGCAGGGAGCCCGATGCGGGGCTCGATCCCAGGACCCTGGGATCATGACCTGAGCCGAAGGCAGACGCTTAACGACTGAGCCACTCAGGTGCCCCTGATTTCCAAAGTTTGCAAGACAAGAGATTTACTTTAGTAAACATGTATTATACACTTCTTACTGAGGCTCAGACCATTTATCTGTCAGATTTTAAAATTTTAGTTAGCTTTATGAAGAACTTGAAAATGGTTACTGAATTTTGAATTAAATCAAATACTGCATACAGAGACCCCATCATCTCAAGTATTTCTCCTCTAATGATAAATACTTCATTTGTATAGATTTCATCAGAAAAAAGTAACGTAGAAAGTGCAAGCTCCCTGTAATCTAACCCCCAAAAATTAGTCACTAAGAGAATGGTGTACTTTCTATGCACATACTAAAATACATACATAAACACCTTTTTAAACCAATAATAGCATCATATTATAATGCTGCTTTGGAATTTTTTTTTTAACTTAGTACAGTTTATAAGTATTTTTCATGCCAGTGTATATAGATATGCCTCATTCTCTTTATTGGCTGTATAGTATCCTACAAATGACAGCTTTATTTCTTTATTTAACCGGTCTTTTCCTTGGTGGACATTTTTTCACCATTATGAGCAATGGCACAAGGAATCATGTACCTTTACACACCTGTGCAAATATTTTTTGCAAGTATTTCTGTAATAAATATTAAAGATCAAAAGATAAAAGCATTTAAAATTTAAAATATATTTCTAAACTGTAATCCAAAGCATTTTACTAATATAAGCTTCCAGCAACCAGATTTATAACTTATAGTCATTCAACAATTAATTGCTGATTTCCTACTAACAAGCCAGGTCCTAGAGTTTAAGAGTTAATGACAGACAATTCAGGTCCTGAAGATACTTCACTTACATCTTTAATTGTGGAAGAAAGACAAAGGAGTTATAACTTAATACTGCTAAAAAAAAAAAAAAAGGCAAGATACAACAGGAATACTGAGAAAGGGAAATCTACCAAACTTTGAGAAGGGAAGAGAGGGATTAAGGGAAAGTATCTCACTGGAAGAGACATATAAGCAAAGTCCTGACAAAGGCTGAAAGGCAGATGTGAGGGAAGGGCATGCCAACTACAAGAAACAGCACATGCAAAGGTCTGGAGGTAAAGGAAGAACATTATAAACTACTACAGCAGTAGTACAATCAACAAAGTAAAGCCTTTAAAATGATAATATTTTTCTGATTCTTTCCCTATCATTTTGCAAATTTCCTCAGGTAGTTATTTATTTATTTTTTAAAGATTTTATTTGACAGAGAGAGACACAGCGAGAGAGGGAACACAAGCAGGGGGAGGGGGGAGAGGGAGAAGCAGGCTTCCCTCCGAGCAGGGAGCCCGATGCGGGGCTTGATCCTAGGACCCTGGGATCACGACCTGAGCCTAAGGCAGACTCTGCTTAACAACTGAGCCACCCAGGTGCCCCTTCCTCAGGTATTTAAAAAGTGTATCTTCACACAAAAACATTTAATAAGTCAGAAAGAAATCTGTATGTTTTAGACTGTCACCTAAGGGCGCCTGGGTGGCTCAGTTGGTTGGGCAACTGCCTTCAGCTCAGGTCATGATCCTGGAGTCCCAGGATTGAGTCCCACATCAGGCTCCCCACTCAGTGGGGAGTCTGCTTCTCCCTCTGACCCTCTCCCCTCTCATGCTCTCTCTCACTCTCTCTCAAATAAATAAAATCTTTAAAAAAAAAATAGACTGTCACCTAATATTCTGACTAAAATATTAGAGAAAAGGATTAATTTCTAAGAGCATAAATATAATTACAAGATAAGAAATTATGTTAATTTAAATTAAAAAACAAAACCTTCCTAGATCAGTAACTACGAGTAGTTAAACTTTAGCATGGAAAATGCTGTAGGGGGTATGAATAGAAATTCAAACAGGAAAATACTTACTGTTAACATGTGTGTGTCTAATTCCGGAGGATCAATTAATCTAGCCACTGACTCCATAAACACAAAAAAAGCTATTACCATTAGAAAAAGTCCATTAATAAATCCAGAGAGAATTTCTATTCGGCCATACCTAAAAATGTAGAATGTATTTTTAGAAAAGGAAAATAACAAGTATTTTTAAAGTAAAAAGAGGATATAAGTCCAGATTTTCAACTACATATATAAATGATACGATCAGAAAATTACCAAGATTTTAAACACCATACTAATGCTGGAAGAGTCTTTCTGTACTTAAGTTTGTTGCAATTACAAATATTTATCTAAGTCCTTCTTCAATGTTTCCCCTTACACAAAGCCTTTCTTAGCAAGAAGTTCCTTCTTTCCCTTTAATGGGCTCTCCTTTGATGGACTCTGTACCTCTGTCACAGCCCAGAGATTTTGCTTTGTACCAAAATTATTTGTATTTTTGGCTCACCTATCTTTCAAAATATTAACAGCTGAAAAGAGCTGAATTTATCAATCCATTCAGGGTAGGTCTTATCAAAATTTTTTGTACAAATCAAGGATTCTAACATTTGTTGAATTGAATTATTCAGTTGATGAAAGGATATTTCATGTTCATGCATAGTCCCTTCAAATTTTGAATACTCTTTCTAACAGCAAAGATGCAAATGACCATGCACATTCCATTGTCTCAAATAAACTGTTAGGCAAAGAGCTCAAAATCTAACTGATTTTTGCTCTCTCCATACAAGAGGAATTAGTCAGGGAATATAATCTTGAGCTTACCGCAATTTATTATTTATCATATGCTTGGTTTATTTCCTTGTATCTACTTCAATTTAAAGAAAACTAAGGCTCTGAAAAATTATTTGTATTAAAAGGAATAAAATTTTATTCCCTAAGATGGAATTTGCCCCTAGGATTTTTTCATTGTGTTATATCACCTTGATGGTCAGTGTACCTACCCATAGGAGAAAATCCGAGTGGCTTTCCATCTACTCATCAGGGCCGCAAAAAGCCCCATGACCAAAGCAGAGCAATCAAACAGCATGTGAAATCCATCTGAGATCAGACCCAAACTATTGGTCAACACGCCATAGAATAATTCCACAAAGGTAAAAAGCTAAAAAAAATTTAAAGAAAAATGGGAGGAATATGTTAGGAGATTTCAAGAGATTTATCAGAACTTAATCATGAGAATTTTAACCTTTTAGTTAAAAAAATTTTTTTTAAAAAGATTTTTTATTTACTTGACAGAGAGAGAAAGAGAGAGAGAAAGGCAGCAAGCGAGCACGAGCAGGGGAATGACAGGCATAGGGAGAGGGAGAAGTAGGCTCCCCGCCGAGCAGGGAGACTGATGTGGGGCTCGATCCCAGGACCCTGAGATCATGACCTGAACCGAAGGCAGGCACTTAACCAACTGAGCCACCCAGGCGCCCCTTAACCTTTTATTATGCAAATCTTACTTGAAGATATACTGCCACTTTATTTCAATTCATATAAACTGTAAGATAAGGACACCTGGGTGTCTCAGTTGGTTATGCATCTGCCTTTGGCTCATGTCATGATTCCAGGGTACTGGGATCAAGTCCCGCATCGGGCTCCTTGCTCAGCTGGGAGCCTGCTTCTCCCCTGCCTGCTCTGCCTGCCACTCCCCCAGCTTGTGCTCTCTGACAAATAAATAAATAAAATCTTAAAAACAACAACAACAACAAAACTGTAAGATACTACACTGAATCAGATACGTGCATCTTATAAATTATTTAAAAGGAAATAGTTTCATTTATGTCTGTAGAACTCAATAAACTAGGCTATAAAATGTTAGCAATCTGGTCTATGGTGAGATCCTATAAGAAGTAGATAAAAATCTAAAATGCCTCAAAAATTGTTTGCTTAAGTAGTCTGAATATGATCCTGTAATCCTCCTATCACTGAGAGAAAATATAATTTTAGCCCCTCTCTAAGTATCAGAAATTTGGGAATTACGAAAATTATACCAGACTGTCAAAATTAAAAGATTAAGCTTTTAAGATATGCCACAAATACATAAAAATCTTACCAGATTCAAGCACAAGAAGTAAAAGATCTGCCTGGAGTCATTCTCCTCAAGAATCTGTTTTAGTGATTCCTTAATAAACCTGGGGATTGACTGAGAGCTATGCTGGAAAGCATCACCCATGAAGTTATAAAGAGGTGTTCCTTCAGGAGAATATCCAATTAGGGTGCCTTTCTGTCCTCTCTTGGAAGGAGATGACAAGATGTTGGCAGCTTTTAAAAAAGAGAAAACAACAACAACATTACAAGTTTTAAAAGCTTAAGCTACCAAAATCAACACGGTATCTCTCAGCACTAAATGCAAGCACTAAACAAATTCCCAAATTAAGTAAATGATTTCAACATCAGAATCCATGAGATGAAATTTCCTGAGGGGAAAAATGCTCACACAAAATGAAGAATATAGCGCTCACTACCACTCCTCCAGACAGGACATGTTCAGTGCTTTCCTGGTGTGCTGCTTTGTTCATAGCTCGAAGCTGGTCTGTTATTGGATGTGTCCAAAAATTTCCAAAAAGTAGAGCACTAATAAAAATGGGAAAGGATCCATAGCGGGCACATTTGGAAACTTCCATTTTGACTGAACAAATGGAATCGACATAGAAATCCAGAATCATGACAAAAAAGATAACTGTTGTGAAAGGCATAATGAGAGAAAACCAAGACTCGACTTTACTCTAGAAATTAAAAAAAGAAAAAAAATAAATTGTTAGTACTACACTGGAATAAAGTTCACATCTTATGTTTTAGTTAATCCCTTTATATGTAAACAAATATTCTAACTCAATGATTCATAAAATGCCAAGATATAAGAGCTGCAAAATATTAGTACATTTCCCAGTAATCCCCAAAGTACTGAAAGCAAAAGCACTATGGTTTAATAATTATATAAATACTAGGTGACCCACAATCCTTGTAACACACAATAACTATAAAACGGGTTCTTTAGGAGTGTCTGGGTGGCTAGTTGGTTAGGCATCCGACTCATGATCTCAGGGTTGTGGGATCAAGCCCTGCAATGGGCTCAGCACGGAGTCGGCTAGTCTCTTTCCCTCCGCCCCTTCCCCAGCTCACTCTTTCTCTCTCTCTCTAAAATTAATAAATATTTCTTTAATTGATTCCTTTGGGCCACAGGAATAGGATGAATATACAAATGTAATAGTACCTGATTTGTATTTTCTATAAACAATAAATTTACTCCAAAAATGTTCAAAAATGATAAAAAAAAGCAATGATAATTTAAGATACTTGCAAGCTCAAAGTGAAATAAAATACAATGTACTGAACTAAAATTTTTTAGTAAGAGAAATTCATTTTACTTATTACCAATAAATTCCTACTCTTACCTCAGTTGTCATAGAAAGAACAATGACCCATGGGCACAAGAGAAGCACAGAAACAAGATGGGATAAAGCTTGAAGACGTTTGGCTCCACCAACATCTATAGAGAGTTTTCTGGAAGCTGTATGAAAACCAACTTTACAACACAAAGCCAGTACTAGCAACAATACTCCACCCTATGAGTAAAATTAGATAAGTTTCATTAGAAACACACAGTCCAATACCCAATCCTTAAATACATAATATTTGAAGAAATGGAGCTATTATGTTTCTTCCATATCCCAAATTACTGAACTACTTAAATGTCAGGCAGTACTGTAAATTACTGGTAACTTATTTTAAGTGCACTTTTAAAGTTACAGTTGCTGTAACTTTTCACAGTCTCTCGATCTCGTCAGGAATAAAGAAAAGAACATACCTTGTGATCTGCCACACCTAAGAAGGCAATGGCTGTGTAAAGCATGTGAGTTAGAGCACTGTCATGATGTCCTTCAGCTAAGTGAATTGCAGTAAAGGAAAAAAAAAAATCCCAAATATTAACTCTTTGGATCCCGAAGTCCTCCTAAAATTTTAGCTACATTATTTTAGGCTGACTATAGACTAGTTTGGGGGCCCCAAACCTGACTACTTGCAACAGTTTATTGCCCTTAAAAACAAAACAATTAAAAATTTAATTTTGGGACATGATTTACAAATTGGAATGGCCTGTATTTCTTTTGTTGTCTCCAAAACAATTATAATAGTGCTTGAGATATAGTTGTTAAATATTGGTAGTGAACCTCCAAAAGTATATGCATGCACATTGTAAGTAGGGGAAAGGGACAAGAGCAAGGACCTTCTTGGACCACTACTGTCATGGAATTAAGGTTGCTCTTTCAGAACATGTCAAATCAGTCCTAAATCTGTTTCTAAATCACTGACCACATAAGCCTCAGTAAAGCAAGTAGCAAGGAGAAAGGGGCAGGGGTGGCATATCACAAGCAACCTGGAATTTTGCAAAGTCACACTACTCTCTTTCACTATAACAAAGTAAACTATTAATTAGTTAACTGACAGGCTTTAGGACAGTATAAGTAACCAGAAGAATCAAAACTGGTGTTCTAAGGTCAGCTAAATGGAGTGGGCAAAGGTGTATGGACAGGAAAGAACAAGGTATGTCTGTAGAGGAAAAGGAGTATACATATTTGACTGGAAAGTTGGGGTTATAGAATAGTGGAAGCTCAACTAGAAATAACAGTTTATAGAGCAAGAGAGTGATTACCAGGTGAAGGAATTTCAGCTTTTTCTTTCGGGCAAGAAGATGCCAAAGATTTTTCATTAAATTTCAAAGAAGTTTGTATTTAATAATTGCAACTGACTTCTAAATTGAGCATTTAAATCGTTGAACTTATTACAAGGGAGCCAAAAGAGTGATTTTGTTGACTGGCAAATAAAAAAAAATTTTTTTTAAGCACCAGGACATTCTGAAATATTCTTTCACTGTCCCTGTAGAAGATATTGATGGAGATGCTATAAAATATTTAGTTTAGAATAAATTTATTCATTATTTGAATACCTACATTAATTCATGGAAGTTTCATTCATGACTGATTTTAATTCAATCCTCCTTCTCGTCCCATTCTGCCAGTCTTCTATTTTTCTGCAAGACTAAATTACTCCAATCTATTGCAAAAGGATACGGTGTTCAGCCATTTTAGCCATGAGATCATCATTGTCGAAAAGCAATAGGCAGATCACAGCAATAATGAAAAAAGCAGCCCCTCTTGTCTGAAAATGAAGAAAATATTACCAAGGATGGCTATTTCAAGAGCTGACTTTTAAGACCATGACTATACAAATGCTAAAGAAAAATGTTTTTCATATAAATATTTAAAGAAAAAATAACATCTCACATTAAAGCCCTTTTACTATACAATATAAATTTGCAGTATTTTTTTTTTTTTAAGATTTTATTTATCACAAGCAGGGGAAGCAGCAGAGGAAAAGAGAGAGGCAGGCTCACCACTGAGCAGGGAGCCCTATGTGGGGCTCGATCCAGGACCCCTGGATCATGACCTGAGCTCAAGGCAGACGCTTAACTAAGACTGAGCCACCCAGGCGCCCCTCTTCCTTTTTTTTTTTAAAGATTTTATTTATTTATTTGAGAGAGAGAGAGACAGCGAGAGAGGGAACACAAGCAGGGGAGAGTGGGAGATGGAGAAGCAGGCTTCCCGCTGAGCAGGGAACCTGACAGGGGGCTCAATCCCAGGACTCTAGGATCACGAACCAAGCCTAACGACTGAGCCACCCAGGCGCCCCCAAAGTCATTTCTCATATCCAGTAAAAGTGTAGAGCATTTAAAAGCTGATGAATTTTTTTATAAGTTTATATTCTCATCCCAGGAAAGGATTTTGACAAAAGAAAATCAGGAAGAACATACTGCCTAGTTTATGCAAATACTTCAGAATTTTGGGTATAAAAGCCATCTAAATAGCATTATTATACATTCTGTATTTATAAATTTACAGGTATACTGCCACATACTTTCATTAAGTAAAAGTTAAAATTAAAGTGAGAGTCCTATTCTATTCATTAACATGATTACCACTACACTTGATAAATTCTCTTAGTGTGGTAGATGGATATCTTGACAAAAGCCAGTATACATAAACCACACGATTTTAAATTTCATAATTTTCATTATATTAGAATATGACAGTATCAACAATATCCAGATATGGAGAATAGAATTTAATCTTTTGTTAAAGAGGGCAACTGAGAATTCTGTAGTGCTTCAGTCATAACCAAGAAAAAAAACATGCTGTGTCCTGAACAGATGCCCAGATTCATTACAGACACTAAGGGCATGATATGTACGATTTATATTCTAACTTCTGAGTATTAGTGCAGCAAAATTTTTATTTATTTTAAATTATATTCTTAAAAGATTTATTTATTTGAGAGAAAGGGGGGAAGGGCAGAGGGAGTCTCCAGCAGACTCCACACTGAACAAGGAGCCGACACGGGGCTCAATCTCATGACCCTGAGATCATGACCTGAGTTGAAACCAAGAGTCAAGGCTTAACTGACTATGCCACCCAAGGGCTCCCCAATTTTTTTTTTTAATGTTTTAAAAACATTTGTATTTCTTTTGTGAGTTGTCTTTCGCTGCCCTTGGCTCATTTTTATTGAGAATCTTATGCATTTTTCTTAACTGACCTTACTAATTTATATTTTGAAAGAAATGTAAAACTTTTACTTGTAATTTTCTGTTGTTGGTTGTTGTCTGCACAACGATTTCTGTTACACAGAAACTTATAATCATTATGAAGTCAAATGTACTGAGTTTTCCCATTGTGATTTTTTCCCACTGCTTTTATGCTCAGAGTGTTCTTTGCTTGTAGTTAATTATCCATCTATATTTTATATTATATATATTGATGTTTTTTATATTATCACACATTTATAGCTCTATTTATATTATTTTACATATTATAGTATATCACATTTATATATATTACTTTATACATATATTTGTATTGCATGTTGCATATTTACATACATTTACATACATTTTACATATTGTTATACTATATTGAGACTATTTTATATTATATATTTATTTTTATCCACAAAACGCTTCAATCTAGTTGATATTTATTTTGGAGTACTCTATGAGTGAGATGAAAGAAACAGTGGCATATGCTTTAATATTAATTATCCCATTTGAAATCTATGGGTTGGGTAGTCTCTCTGCTCTACTTGGCATGTTATTTTGTTCACTTAATTTTATTCATCTGCCTCCATTACTTGGGAGCAACAGCTCCTTTTAGAACAGGGACTACTACATCTTATTTGTCTTTATTTTTCCTTTCCCCTATAACTGGGACAATGCATCATACACAGCAAACAATTTGGTAAAAAGGAAATACTGTAGGTATAAAAATTTGGAATTGCAGATTCTTGACTCATTTTTACCAAAAAAGGATAATACTTAAGTTACTTAAGATAAATAAGGCCTAGTTGGCAAAATGTTGGATATTCATCAGACTTTATAACAAGTTCTTAGGTGTTTTCCAAAAATGACGAATAAAGGTAAAGAATGAGGTGGGCAGGGGCGCCTGGGTGGCTCAGTCGTTAGGCATCTGCCTTCGGCTCAGGTCACGGTCCCAGAGTCCTGGGATCGAGCCCCGCGTCAGGCTCCCTGCTCTGCGGGAGGCCTGCTTCTCCCTCTTCCACTCCCCC
This sequence comes from Halichoerus grypus, assembly GCF_964656455.1. Lineage (NCBI taxonomy): Eukaryota > Metazoa > Chordata > Mammalia > Carnivora > Phocidae > Halichoerus > Halichoerus grypus. Next base: position 100,230,174 of record NC_135713.1, read on the forward strand.
TGCTTGTGTTCCTTCTCTCGCTGTGTTTCTCTCTGTCAAATAAATAAATAAAATCTTAAAAAAAAAAAAAAAAAAAGAATGAGGTGGGCAAGAGGCCTGGGTACAGCACGATGGAGATCTTTGTGGTGATCAATCTGTTCTGTGTCTTGATAAGGTCTATGGATTACACCAATGTCAATTTCTTAGTTTTGTTTTTAAGATTTTATTTATTTATTTATTTGACAGAGAGACACAGCAAGAGAGGGAACACACGCAGGGGGAGTGGGAGAGGGAGAAGTAGGCTTCCCACTGAGCAGGGAGCCCAATGTGAGGCTCGATCCCAGGACCCTGGGATCATGACCTGAGCTGAAGGCAGATGCTTAACGACTGAGCCACCCACGTGCCCCAACTTCTTGGTTTTGATAATTTACTTGAGTTGGGTAAGAAATTACCATTGAAATTGAGTGAAGGGCACTCTTGGTGCTATTTTTGCAACCTCCTATGAATATCTGATGATTTCAGAATAAAAAGTAAAAAAAAAAGTTTGTAAGAAAAAGTTAAAATTAACAGAAAAAGCCCCTACATTCTTTTAAATGGTAAAGATTTTATTTAATTGGTTTGGATAATATTTTACATGTATAACTTCCAATTTTCAAGTGTCTAATAACAGAAAATTGTACCTTTGCTGGTCCTCCTCCAGAACTGGTGAATAAAACACTGAGTAGTGAGATGACAACAATATCACTGTGTTCAAATAGCAGCAAAGTCCTATAAAAATACAATATTATCATTCATAAAATATATCTGATCTTCACCAAGAAGCATGAATTCAACTACAGTAAGAGAAAATAAATATTTCCCCTTGATTTCATAAAACACTGAGAAAAATAAATAGGGACAACTGCTTTGGAATAATCTATCTTCTGGCCTTATCTACCCTAGAAAGGCTGAGACTAGGGGCACTTGGCTGGCTCAGTTGGTAGAGCACCCCACTCCTGATCTCGATGGTGAGTTCAAGCCCCATGTTGGGCGTGGAGCTTATTTAATTAAAAGAAAAAAAAGAGGAGGAAAAAAAGAAGCTGAAATGGTACAACTTGTAGGATTATATCAATCAATTTCTTGTGTATGTGTACGAGGAAACACTTAGAAGGTTGCTCCTATCAGCTATGTTTGCAGTATCCCCAACCTAAATGTCACTGGTAAGGGAATAAATAATATAGAATATATCCATTCAATAGACTATTGTACAACAATAGAAATGAATGATATTCTATGAATATATTAAGAAATGCTGAATTGTACACTTTTTATTTTTTAAGAGAATGGTTTTATTTATTTTTAAAGATTTTATTTATTTGACAGAGAGACACAGAGAGCGAGCACAAGCAGGGGAAGCAGCAGGCAGAGGGAGAGGGAGAAGCAGGCTTCCCGTTGAGCAAGGAGCCCATGCAGGACTTGATCCCAGGACCCTGGGATCATGTCCTGAGCCAAAGGCAGACACTTAACCAACTGAGCCACCTAGGTGCCCCTGAATTGTACACTTTAAATCTGGTACAGACTGCATGTTTGAGTCCCCTCTAAATTCATATGTTAAATCCAATCCCCAGTGTGATGGTGTTTGGAAATTGGGGCCTTTGGGGTACATAGGTCATGAGGGTGGAACCCTCCTTCATGAGTGAGATTAGAGTCCTCATAAAAAAAGACTACAAGAGTATTCTCTTTGCACGTTCTGCTCTGTGAGGTTATTGAGGAAAGATAGCTGTCTATGAACCAGGAAGCAGTCCCTCACCAGACAGTCTGCCTCACCTTGATATTAGACTTCCCAGTCTCCAGAACTAAGAAATAAATTTGTGTTGCTTAAAAGCCACCCAGTCTATGGGGCACCTGGGTGGCTCAGTTGGTTAAGCTTCCAATTCTTTTTTTTTTTTTTTTAAGATTTTATTTATTTATTTGACAGAGAGAGCGAGAGAGCACAAGCAGGGGGAGCAGGAGAAGGAAAGGGAGAAGCAGGCTCCCCGCTGAGTAGCGAGCCTGATGCGGGGCTCGATCCCAGGACTCTGGGATCATGACCTGAGCCGAAGGCAGACGCTTAACCATCTGAGCCACCCAGGCGCCCCTAAGCTTCCAATTCTTGATTTTGGCTCAGGTCATGATCTCAGGGTCCTGGAATTGAGCCCCATGTCAGGCTCCACACTCAGTGGGGACTCTGCTTCTCTCTTTCTCTCTCCGTTCCTCCCCCTGCTCATGCAAGCTCTCTTTCTAAAATAAATAAATCTTAAAAAAGAAAAAAAATAGTGCCACCCAATCGATACAGTATTTGTTATAGCAGCCCAAATAGACTAACATAAAAAGAATGAATGTTATGGTATATGAATCATATTTCAAAAAACTGCCATCAAAATGAATGAACTATATATATCTTATATGCATCAATATGGGCAAGTCTCAAACATAACATTAAATGGAAAAAGTATGCTGTAGAACATGCGTGCAATGTAATTCTATCCATACAAAGTAAAAAACTTGCAAAGTTAAACATTAAAAAAACAAACATAAAAGACATAGATACATATGTGAAAATACTATAAAAAAACCCAAGAAAATGAAAAACAAACCTTAAGATGCAGATTATACCCAAGGGTAGGGGGAGATGGGGACACAGTCAGGAGTGGCACACAGGGCTTCAAAGGTATGGGTAAGGTTTTATTTTGGGGGTTGGGTGTTAGATACATGAAGGTTCACTTTATTATTACTTTTTTTTGAAGATTTATTTATTTAACTGAGAGAGAGACAGAAAAGAGAGTGGGGGGGAGGGACAGAGGGAAACTCAAGCAGACACCCCGCTTTTTTTTTTTTTTTAGAGAGGAAGAGGGAGGGGCAGAGGGAGCCCAATGTGGGGCTCAATCCCACGACCCATGAGATCATGACCTATGCCGAAACAGAGTCAGACGCTTAACTGTCTGAGCCACCCAAGTGCCCCCACTTTATTATTATTTAAACATTCTTATTCATATTTACTCTTTTATATGTATGAAATATTAAAAAAAAAACTGGGACGCCTGGGTGGCTCAGTCGGCTAAGTATCGGCATTTGGCTCAGGTCATGATCCCAGGGTCCTGGGATCAAGTCCCGCATTGGGCTCCCCACCCTGCTTCCCCCCTGCCTGCTGCCTCCCCTGCCTATGCTTTCTCTCTCTCTCTCTCTCTGTGACAAATAAATAAAATCTTAAAAACCAAAAAAAACTGAAAAACATTATCACCAGCCAAAACAGGGCTTATAGGATCTAAATATTAAGATTTTTAGCTGCTCTTTTAAAAAATTTTCATTTTTCCTCTTTACTCAAAAATCTGTAAGAGAACACAGCAGTGCTAACTTTAATTCTATTAATAACTGCGAGATACAATTTAAGAAAATAAATATATCAGCAAAGTAATACCAACCTAAAATAAGACAGGCTATGGAACACCGAAGGAGTCTTTCTAATCAAGAAATTGCATGGGGCGTCTGGGTGGCTCAGTTGGTTAGGTGTCCGACTCTTGATTTTGGCTCAGGTCATGGTCTCCGGGTTGTGAGATGGAGCCCAGCATGGAGTTCCAACCTGGGTGGGGAGCCTACTTAAGATTCTCTCTCTCCCTCTGCCCCTCCCTCAAAAAGAAAATCACGCAATTCCTTTTTTCTTTTTTGAGAGAAAGCAAGCACACACTTGTGCAAATGGGGATGGGGGGCAGAGGGAGGACAGAGAGACAATCCCAAGCAGGTTCCACACCCAGCACAGAGCCTGATGAGGGCTCGATCTCATAACCCTGACATCAAGACTTGAGCCGAAATCAAGAGTTAGATACTTAACTGACTGAGCCACCTAGGCACCCCTGCATGATGGCTTTTTTTTTTAAAGATTTCATTTATTTGACACAGAGAGAGAGAGCACAAGTAGGCAGAGCAGCTAGCAGAGGGAGAGGGAGAAGCAGGCTCTCCACTGAGCAGGGAGCCGGATGTGGGGCTTGATCCCAGGACCCTGAGATCATGACCTGAGCCGAAGGCAGCCGCTTAACCGACTGAGCCACCCAGGCGCCCGTTTTTGTTTCTTAAATTTAATTAATTTATTTAAGAGAGAGAGTGCACAAGAGGGGGAAGGAGCAGAGGGAGAGGTACAAGCAGACTCCATGCTGAGCACGGAGCCCAATGCAGTGCTTGATCTCAGGAGCCTGAGATCATGGCCTGAGCTGAAATCAAGAGTTGAAGACTTAACCAACTGAGCCACCCAGGGGCTCCTGATCAGAGTTTTAATAAAAGAATGAGAGGGGCAGTGTTGGCAGAGGAGCTGGTGGTAGTGACAGGTTGTAAGATGGGAAATGTAAGACTAAATAAGGAGTCAAGTATGAATTTAACAATTTTCCGCCTTTCTTCTCTAACACATTGGGACAGTGATTTAATAACATACAGAACAAAATACAATCTCACAGGAAAGAAATTCTTTAAAAAAAGATTTTATTTATTTATTTGAGTGAGAAAGAGAGAGAGAGAAAGAGAGTGTGAGATCACGAGCAGGGGGAAAGGGTAGAGGGAGAAGCAAACTCTCCGCTGAGTCAGGAGCCCGATGTGGGACTTGATCCCAGGACCCTGAGATCATGACCTGAGCCGAAGGAAGATACTTAACCAATTGAGCCACCCAGGTGTCCCAAGATTTTATTTATTTATTTGAGAGAGAGAGAGCATGCGCATAAGCAGGCAGAGTGGCAGGCAGAGGGAGTTGGAGAAGCAGGCTCCCCAGTAAGTAGAGAGCCCAACTTGGGGGTCGATCCCAGGACCCTGGGATCATGACCTGAGACGAAGGCAGACACTTAATTGACTGAGCCACCCAGGTGCCCCCCGAATTTTGCTTTCCTACTGGTTTTTATTTACCATTTCAGACCTTTTAGTTTCTAAAATCAGTTGCTAAAAGGGATCACCAATGGATGATAAAAAAACCACCTATGTTAAAAATTTTCTGAAACTGTTTGGACTCTTAACTAGTAAAATATCACAACAGATCATGAACAATGCATTTACAGTGTTCACCAAAAGACAGTCCACAAATTAAAGAGGTTTTGTCAGCCCCCCCATATAAATAAATACTGAGTTATATCCAATGCTATAGGAGTGAAAGAAGCATTTGTATATAACTTAACATAAATACTTGACATAAAATATAATGGAATAAAACTAATATTCAAAATTAAGAAATATAAGTAAACATTCAAAATATGCATTTTTATTTACCTTAGTGGTCCACAAAGAGTGAGGCCAAAAAACCACAAGAGTGAAATGATACACCCAGCAACTGCATGTTTAAATATTTTGATCCACTATGAATGGAAACAAAAAATTAAAAATTTTAGTCGTATGTTTTGCTAGTATCTTAAAATCTTAAATAAAATATACAGGGAAAGAAAATAATGGTAGCACTTAGATATTTTAAAGGCTAAATAATTACATTTTTAAAAATAATCACATATTTTGAACTTAAATAGAAAATGTGCAGATCCCTTGACTAAATCTAGATTTGTAAGACAGTATTGTTTTCCATTTTCTATATTCTTGTCTGTTGTTAGATCTTGAAATCTTTTTCTATAAAATACAAATTTGTGGGTTTTTTTTCAATAGTTTCTCACTAGTTTGCTAGAACACGTGATGTTTTAGTCTTTAAATTCTTTTCCATCAGATATTCAGAGCTTCAATTACTTGAAAAGAGAGAAAAAAAGCTGTGATGGGGATTAAAATATTAATCCTATTTTTAAAACATGCATGGTCTCTAAAACAGAGGTACATAAATTTGTCATTCTAATAAAAAGTCATGGCACAGTTTTCTAAGTTGTTGCACAAAGCAAACACATAGTAGAGTCTAACGACTGTCCAAAGAGGTAGTAATGTGAGATGACAATACAGAATGCAGGACATTTCTGTATGCATCCTGAACCTCAGGTGCCTAAAGAAAATGATGATGATGATGAGGGTGACAGCTAATACGTATTGTTTGCTGACAATATGCTGGGCACTATTTCAAGAACTTTATATGTATTAATTCATTCATTCCTCACAGCTCCATTACAAAGGTATTATTAACTCCATTTTACAGGTGAGAAAATTGAGGTAGAGAAAAATTAGTAACTTGCTCAAAGTAAGACTTCATAAGGAGGACAAACAGAATCTGAATTTGTCTGACTCCAGAGTCCTCAGTCTTAACCCCTATGCTTTATCTGCCTCCTAATGACATTTGTCCTAGGCTTTTGGGTGTGTCTCCGCGTCACATTTAGAAATCTTTAGAATAGAGTCCTGCATTAAAAAAAAAATTACTTTATACCTTAAAACTTTTCTACTCTCTTCTCCATTTTTAAACATTCTGTTATCTTAATACTTTATAGTTTATTCTTGAAGCCTCGATACTGAAAAGCAAGTCAAGAGCAACTTAACTATGGAAATGTTCTGCTGTGTACTTAAATCATTTAAGTAACTCTGATCAACACTTCTCCTGGCCTAATGACTAGGAAGCTGCTAGGAAAAAAGGACTGTGGAAAAAACTCACCTGGTGTTTGGTAATACTTTTCCCAGAAGAAAATGGCTTTTGAAACAAAACCATAAAAAATGCAGTCCTGTGAATAAGGAAACATTAATATTAATCTATCTTATATACAAAGTGTGATGTTAAGTAAAGATACTTTAAATGAACATACTACAACTCGAAAGGTATGTTACCATCTAAAAAAATTATACTGGAGAACAATATTTATTCTACTAAGGCTTCTACTGGAACATATGGGGAACTCTTATTTTGTAACGCCTTCAGAACCAGTTCACAAGCCACAAAAGAAAGGGGTCTCAATATTTTTTCATACTTTGAAATACAAAAAAAAAAAAAAAAAAAAAAATCCTATCTTCTCCAGAACTTAGTAATAAATCTTGAAATAACAGAAATTAAGAATGTCCTTACCTTTCACATTCCCAAAATGGTTATATAAAAATGAATACAACTGATTACTTAAAATTTCCTAGTCAAGAATCACTTTCCATAATTACTAAAATTAACTCCCTGGAGTCTTTAACAGAGAGTGGTCACTATCAATCTCAAGTCCAAAGAAACTTTATTCAGAGAGAATTTCTTACTATGTGCAGAATAATATAAAATTTATTTTATATGAGGACCCTGTACTGTGAAGGGAGCACATCGTGAACAAAGCCCAGCACAGTTTAACTTAGAAAATAAGGAACATCTGTGCCAAGACAAGTCTCAGGTTACATTGTATGCCTGCTGGAAGGCTGAACTACACCAGTGGTATGGTTTGGGAATTCCTAGGGCCTGGAGACTCTTTTAGGGAGACTGTGGGGTCAAAACTATTCTTATGAAAATACTAAGAAATTATCTGCCCTTTCCACTCTTACTCTTTCAGGGGTGTATACAGTGGAGCTCTTCAGAGGCTAACTGATAGGAGATCCTGCACAGACTTAATGTTGAAACGGACGTGAAAATTCAGCAATCCTCTATTAAGCTGAACATTAAAAGAAATGTGCAAAAACCTCCTTAACACAAACTATAGTACAAGTCTAGTTTTGGCACGCTATTATAGTATAAGGAGGAATAAATAGCACAAAATATTTTATCTAAAAGTTCCTAAAGATAATCAGTTAAAACAGAAGTTTCAAATAAATAACACATTAAGGAAAAAAGAACCACAGACACTCACCCAAGTTTTAATATAAAAATGAACTGAACAATGTGAACTGCTTTTAGGAGATCATATGATTCAAAAAGTCCCACAGCCTTCAAAAATTTAGTGAAACATAGTAACACAATATATTTTGTTAATCTGAAAAATAAGAGCAGAAACAAGTTTCAGTATCATTAAAATCACAAGGAACTCTGTAATATGTTTTTTTCTTATTATACAATAGGGATTATTATAAAAACCACAGATACTCATTACAAAAAATGAAACAAACAAAAAAACCAAACAACTCACCAACCACATAACTACTATTAATATCTTGGTATATAAACTTCTAGATTCTTTTTAATGTACGTTCTATATATATACATATATATATACATTCTATATATATATACACACACACACACATATATATACACATACATATATAGACGCAGTCTGTTAAAAAAACAAAAAAAAAGAGGCCAAACTAAAAATAAATATGTTCGGGGCGCCTGGGTGGCTCAGCCATTAAGCGTCTGCCTTCGGCTCATGTCATGATCCCAGGGTCCTGGAATCGAGCCCCGCATCGGGCTCCCTGCTCGGCGGGGAGTCTGCTTCTCCCTCTCCCACGCCCACCCCCCCCCCCCCCCCGCGGCTTGTGTTCCTGCTCTCGCTAACTCTGTCAAATAAATAAATAAAATCTTTAAAAAAAAAAAAAGTATGTTCTTGGTTAACTGAGTTGTCCAGATTATTTTGTAATCTGCTTTTTAAACCTAACAGTTACTTCAAACAAAGAGAATAAAAACAGACACCAAACTCTACCTGCGATGAAACTAGAAGAGCATAATGTAAGAAGGAACAGAGGAATGGTAAATGCCTTAGGTTTGCCCCTCCTCTGCTTTGCTATGTGACGGCAGTTTAGAGTCATGGTTGAAAAGTCAAGCAACCTGCCCTACAGAGTCCTGTGAAGGCTCAGGAATCTGAAGCACCTCAGAAAAGGCTGGGGAGCTGAAAAGAGGAGCAGCATCAACAACTCTCTCCTTAATCATGACAGGACACATGAGGCTTAGTCTCTGGAGAGGTCTAGACATAAGGCAAAGCAGAGAGGAGGGGTGAGGTGCTAGAATAAAATCATGGAAATTAAGAGTAAGTTTCCTTCTTAACCCCACCCCACCTCCTTTTCTTTTACCTCCAATATCCTAACAGCCAGGCTGCAATCTCTCAGCAGAACCCTTATAGGGATCCACTAGGAACAAGTCCTACACAGGTGTTCTAATTAGCTTTTTAGGGCTCATTCAAACATGAATGGCAAACATGGATAATCAGTCCTTTAAGATAAGCTTATGAGAGACCAAACAAAAACAACAAATCTAAAAGATAAAGGGATCATAGGCAACAGCAGCAAAAAACAACAAAGAACTATAAATAACATTCTCTGAGACATAAGAATACTGCATGCATGAAAAAATTAGGCTACCATAAAAAGAAAGAAAAAAGGAGCTCCTGAAAAATAAACTGAAATTAGGAAAGAAATTACTTCAGTTTTCTAGCCTAGGTGTCTTCTTTGACCATATACTCTCTAGCAGTAAAAAAAAAAATTTTGCACATGAAACCGACTATTTATCTGTATGTTGTAAAAGTGTATTACTGTACTGATGTTATATTATATACATTATAAAACATACACAGGGACGCCTGGGTGGCTCAGTCGTTAAGCGTCTGCCTTCGGCTCAGGTCATGATCCCAGGGTCCTGGGATCAAGTCCCACATCGGGCTCCTTGCTCAGTGAGGAGCCTGCTTCTCCCTCTCCCTCTGCTGCTCCCCCTGCTTGTGCTCTCTCTCTGACAAATAAATAAAAATCTTAAAAAAAAAAAAATAAATAAAACATACACAAATTAGAAATTAGAAAGAATGAGATAAAAAGTTATGGAATTCTTAGTATTTTTTTCCTCTCACACTAATAGGACATCTTGTGCAAGCCACTCAGTAGATGACTTTTTAAGTTTATATCAAATAGGTGTTACTACATTAAAAAGGAGGTGCAAGGAAAAAAGACAAAAACCAAAACCAAAGACGATGTGTGAGGGATGCCCATGGCCAGCATACTGACAGGGTAAGAAGTCTCTATCAATGGGAGAAAAAATACAAAAAGCAAAACCAGAAGTTTAAAAGAAACCCAAGTCATTCAAATAGAATTAAAACAATCTGACATACAATGGGGATATCAACGTATAATATAAAAACTGATGAGTATGAATAATCCAGTGCAATGGTGCTGAATTAACAAGAGCTAAACTATATTAAACAAACAGTAATCTGATTAAGAGGCATGAAAAAATATATTTTAGGAAGATTTTGATGCAATTATTAAAGTAAATTTCAGTCCTTGAAAGAATGAATCTCAGCATCTTCACCATCCAAGATGGCTCATTTTGTTTTAGTCCAGATAATATCACACTAAATTAAAAAAAGATTTGACCAGGGACGCCTGGGTGGCTCAGTCGTTAAGCGTCTGCCTTCGGCTCAGGTCATGATCCCAGGGTCCTGGGATCGAGCCCCGCATCGGGCTCCCTGCTCCGCGAGAAACCTCCTTCTCCCTCTCCCACTCCCCTTGCTTGGGTTCCCTCTCTCGCTGTGTCTCTCTCTGTCAAATAAATAAAATCTTAAAAAAAAAAAAAAAAGATTTGACCAAAGTGTTTTTTCTTATCATGAACACAATCTCGGGGGCCTTTTATAGTGCAATCTGGGGGGCCTTTTATAGTGCAGTCTGGGGATTCCCCTCCCCCCGGGGGATTTTAACTATGTGATAATTAATCACCCAAAAGCTAATAAAAATGTTACTGTGGAATAATGTAAGTCACATCCTAAAGAACCCTAAAGAAGTTCCTATTTAACCCACTTGTTGAACAATATAAACTTCATTAAAATTTCTGTTTCAAAGATCAAACATATTTTCTGGGATGACAAAAACGTTCTATAGCTTGGGGCACCTGGGTGGCTCAGTCGGTTAAGTGTCTGACTCTTGATTTTGGCTGGGGTCATGATCTTAGGGTCATGGGATCAAGCCCCGTGTTGGGCATCGGGTTCCGTGCTCAGCAGGCAATCTGCTCAAGATTCTCTCCCTCCCTATCTGGCCCTGCGCATGCTCGGTCTCTCTCTAAATACATAAATCTTAAAAAAAAAAAAAAAGTTCAATAGCTTGATTATGCTGAAAATTACATAGGTATAGAAAGAATGAAATCAAGTAGAGAGCAACACTCAAAACCGCATGGGCTTTACTCCTTAAGCTCTTAATCAGGTGTAATAATAAAGCAGCAGGATACAAGCAAGGACACAAAGAATAATAATGTCAAGATAAGGAGGGAAAAAATAAAGACCAGGAAAAACAGAAGTACATTAAAAATCACAGCAGTCTGGGAATTCTCAATGTCAGCAAAGAGCCTTGTATATCCTCCATGGGGCTAGTTAGGCATTCTTCAAATATTCTTTGCACACTTACTATGTGCCAGATGCTATACACAGCCAGTAAGACCTAGGGGTGGCTTCAAGCATAGCTTCCCTCTTCCTGATCAAAAGGGAAGGTGCAGTTGGAAATACTTTCTGCCTTCAAGGGAGGACCTTTATCTAAAAAATGTTATCAAAATGTTAACATTATCTAAAAGTGTTATCCATCTTATAAACAAGCCTGAATATGAAAGCCAATACACTTAGGATGGCAGAGAGCAAAGACAAGGAATCTGGGTCCTAGATGGTATCACTGAGGTGCTGAGCAAATACCTACAACGTCTGGTTTCTTTCATGTGAGAAGAATATCTCCTCATTTGTTTAAAGTTCTCTTCATTGGGTTACCTACAACTGAATATATTTCTAGGTGCTATCTGTGACACTTAATGTGTAATAGAGACCCTGCCCATAAGGAGTCTGAGGCCTAAGGAAGACAGGCAAGCAAACAAATATTTATGTGACCCAATAAGTAATGGAGTTTTAAAAGAATAGTGGAAGCAACTAACTGTAACTTGGTAAGCAGGGGTCTGTCGTTAGAGTTCGAGACGTCTAAGTGTGTATTAAAGACTAAGTAGGAATTTGGGGCGCCTGGGCGGCTCAGTCGGTTAAGCATCTGACACTTGATCTCAGCTCAGGTCTCGACCTCAGGGTCATGAGTTCAAGTCACACACTGGGCTCCATGCTGGGTGTGGAGCGTACTTAAAAAAATAAAAATAAAGACTAAGCAGGAATCACAAAGTAAGAAACCCGAAAGGGTATTTCAAAGCAGAGAGCAGCATATGCAAAATACTAGTACTAGGAACAAGCCTTTGAATAAATGACCGTATTTAAGCTCAGTTATCCAGACGACAGAATGATGAGAGGTCATCAAGGAAAAGGTAAATTATATATATATATTTTTTGTTCTTTTTTTTGTTATGTTAATCACCATACATTACATCATTAGTTTTTGATGTAGTGTTCCATGATTCATTGTTTGTGTATAACACCCAGTGCTCCATGCAGAATGTGCCCTCTTTAATACCCATCACCAGACTAACCCATTGGTAAATTATATTTAATATACTTGTTTTAACAAGATTGGACAATATGTGAAATTCTTTTTTTTTTAAAGATTTTATTTATTTATTTGACAGAGAGAGAGAGAGTGCACACAAGCAGGAAGAGAAGCAGGCTCCCCGCTGAGCTGGGAGCCCGATGCGGGGCTCGATCCCAGGACCCTGGGATCGTGACCAGAGCCGAAGGCAGACGCTTAACGACTGAGCCACCCAGGCGCCCAATTTCTAAGTACTTTCCGTTTGAAGTATTAATAAAACTTGAAAAATTTGGCACTTCAAAGGCAAGATTTAGTCATAAGGAACATTAATTTAAGTAAAATACTTATCTTTTTAAAAAAAGATTTATTCACTTTAGAGAGAGAGCACACAAGCGGGAGAGGCAGAGGGAGACTCTCAGACACCACACTGCGCCCGGAGCCCGACATGCTGAGCGATCTCACGACCCTGAGATCACTACCTGAGCTGAAACCAAGAGTCGGACACTCAACTGATGGTGCCACCCCGGCACCCCTAAGTAAAATATTTCTTGATAACATATTACTATTATGATCTTTCCGACACTAATTTTCTGTATTCCTTTTTTAATTTTTAAAATACAGAGATTATAAAAGTAATTCCTGAATAGCTGCTTGTTATTAAAGTTTTAGAGAAAATCATTTCTAAGTTCCTCAGAGGCGACCAAGTGGTCATCCTTTCAAATCTTTTCCTTTGCATCTTCATGTAAGGACACATGCATATTTCATATATTCACATATTTACAATTATACACATATTTTGATAGTGACTTTTCATGTAATATATGTTCAAGATTTTTGCTACCATTATTAAATCAGGAAAATTATTTTAACATTTAGTTAAAAGTTGGACTCTGATTTTTTTTTATTTATAAAACATTAATCTTTCTTTTTTAAAGATATTATTTATTTGAGAGACAGACACAGAGAAAGAGAGAGCACAAGCACGGGGAGCAGCACTGGGAGAGGGAGAAGCAGGCTCTCAGCTGAGCAGGGAGCCTGATGCGGGCTCAATCCCAGGACCCTGAGATCATGACCTGAGCCAAAGGCAGACTCGCTTAACCAACTGAGCCAACCAGGCATTCCTGGACTCTGATTTTTAAAGCCTCATTAGTGAAGTCTTCCTCTTGGCCTACAGATGAAACACTAACTAAGGCTAAATAACCATATAAGTAGATATTTGTAGTTCATATTGTGCAGGGAAACTGAACAGCTTCATTTACTAAGAAGGAAAGGGGGGGGTTAGGAGAGAAAGGCTCTTCAACAGGGGCAGTGGCCCCTGAGTCACTCACTGACTCTGGGAGACTCAGGAGGATATATTCCACCTACCCAACTGATAAATCATTATTTGCCATCAACTAGTTTCATCAAACGTTATCACTGGTCTTTTATGTAAAAATCTCTGGTTCTCTAAACTTGGAATTACCAAAATTTCGGTTTGGGTTTAAATGTGCTTCTTAGCTTTGCCCACTGCAGCAGTTCATGGTTCTCCAGTAAACAAAAAACACAATCAGTGTGTGAAATCCATGTGGTTTAGGATAACTGACTCTCAGTTCAGTTATTAGTTGGGAAAATAAACTTTTTTCTTTTTCTTTTTTTTTAAAAGATTTTATTTATTTATTTGACAGAGAGACAGCGAGAGAGGGAACACAAGCAGGGGGAGTGGGATAAGGAGATCAGGCCTCCTGCTGAGCAGGGAGCCCAATGTGGGGCTCAATCCCACGACTCTGGGATCATGACCTGAGCCGAAGGCAGACACTTAACGACTGAGCCACTCAGGTGCCCCTAAACTTTTTTCTATGTCTCAGTTTCTTGATCTGTGAAACAAGGATGTAGTCTATAGCACTGTTGTAGGGATTAAGTGAGATGCTATACTCAAAGGACATGGAACACAGGTATTCAACAAATGCTGACTGTCACCCTCCTTCTTGCAAAGAGGCCTTACAGAAGACAGAAACATTTAAAACAATTCCTTTTTTGTGAATTCAGCCACAAAAATATCCACAATTAAAGGATTTTTGAACTAGTTTTTGTTGCAGATTATAACTAGTATTTGATTATTAGTCTACAAAGGAAAATTCTTGCAACTTGGAATCTATTAAAAATTCAACCACTCCTGAGTTGAATTTGATTTTGCAATGAACTACAATAGAAGGGCAGTTCTGCTAAGCAAATACTACAACAGGATAGCAAAAGACTGTCTGCCACATCTACCTTGAATAAATAGTAACTTTAAACTATTTGTTTAAAAATAATTTCCAGTTTACATAAAAGTGGCAAGAATAGTATACCCTTTACCTGGATTCCCTCATTGTTAAATGTCCCATTTGCTTTATTATCTCTCTCTCTCTAAATACAGGCCTTTTTTTCTCACCTAGGAATAAATTACTTATATCACACTTCTAAATACTTGATTTCCTAAGAATATGTACATTTTCTTATAAAAGCAGGTAAGTTATCAACTTCAGAAAATTTAACATGGTTATACTTTATCACCCATAGTCCAGTTTTGTTAACAGACCTATTATTGTCCTTTATAGCATTTTTCCCCCTCTACTACCAAAATCTAGACCAGAATCCCCTATTGCATTTACTTGTCATAGCTCAGTAAATAATATCTGATATGCTGTTATTTCAAAGAGATTAGAAAATTAAACTTAAACTACAAAAATGCAGCTGACTTAAGTTCTGTTCCAGCATTTTAAATGTCCTTTCCTTTTATATCAGCAACGCTATTTCTACAGTTCCAAATAATTTATCAAAACAATCTTTAAATCTCAAAAAAAGTATTGAAGAACGAAAAAACTGAACCTCATTAAAAATGAAGACAATACCAAATTCCAACAAAATTGTTGGGCCATATTTTATGCATCTTTGACACTACCTCAGAACTTAAGGTAGATCAAGGACACACTCGAGAGTGGTTACTACACTTACCTCTTGGGAGGTTAGTGGGAACATGGGGGGGGGGTGGGTAAAGAGGAATTTTCGCTTTTTATTCTCTGAATTTTTGTAGTATTTGAGTTTTTTTTTAAAACGAGCACACATTTCTCATTTAATAATAAAATAAAATAAGCCAAGGAAAATAAAGAAAGCTAGATGACGGGCTGATTTTTTTTTTTTTTGACGGGCTGAATTTTTGATGTGCGGGGTTAACCTGCATGTCGAAGTTCATCCGTTTGTACTTTGGTTTGTTCCCTGAAGATGGTGACACCTTCCCCTAACTTACGCAGCGAGACGTCAGAAAGGTTTAGTAGTCACTAAACTACTATTTCAGGGAGAAAGAGCCAACAGAAATGGTTGTCACAGACCAGAAAAACCCCTCCCGCGAACCGGCTGGCAGAGGGAAGGTTAACGGTATGCCTCGAACGCCAGAAACTCAAGCAGAACCGCCCTGGGCTTCAGAGCATTCATTCTGCAGCGGGCAACAGGGGAGCCAATGAAAGCCACAGGCGCAGGAGGCACAGGGACAGCACGGACCGCTGTGGGACGCGGGCTGGGCTAAGGGCGTTTCAGGCTGTCAGCGGGACGGGAGGGACGCCGGTGCCCGCGCGCGTCCGGGGGGCAGCTGCCGTCCGGGTCCGCGAGTGAGCGAGCCGGCGAGCGCAAGCGCGGGAGAGAGGCGCTCCGGCGGCGCGAGCCGCGTCCGTCACTTACCGAGCGCTGGGCACGTCCACCGGCCCGAGGCCGCCGCCGCCGCCGCCGCCGGGGCCGGCTAGCACGTCCCCGCCGTATTTCTCCTCCATTCCGGGGCTCACGAGCCGCAGCCGCTGCCCCCGCCGCGGGGTTTCCTCATGTCTCGCTGCTGCCGCGGAACAGCGGGCGCAGGCGCGTCACTCCCCCATGGCAGCGGCCCCGTCGGGTCCCCGCAGGCTCGGCCGCCGCCGCTGTCCCCGGCTCCTGCTCACAAGCACACGCGCGTCGGGACTAGGCCGCGGGCAGTTCCAGCGGTGCCGGGGTCCCTAGAGGCGCACCGGAGCAGACGTTGCCAGGCCACGTCATCGGGCCCAGCAGCCCTCACTCCCGGGGGAGTGCCCAGCCCTGCGCCTGCGCACAACAGAACGCTCGCTTTCTTTTGCCCTTCCCTAGGTTCCGCCTACCACGGGGTGACGGATCGCATCCTCGCTCCGGATCGGCCCCTCCCAGTGACGCTGCCTGTGCCCTTACCTGTCCCTGCAGCGCCACCTCTGGGCCGTCAGGAATACAGCGGGTTCTTGTAGCACCGCGGAAGAGGGTATAGAAAATGGACAACGTGTGATTCGATGGAATAGAATACCTTTAAAAAAATCCGGCTGCTAACTATGCTACTTAATCCTGGTACATCAGTAAAACTTGGCCAGGTAGGACCAGGCCTTATTGGAGTTATTTTTCTGTTGCTAAAAATTTAGGAACGTGGGCTCTCTTGTCTGTATTTGTGTGAATCCCAACTCTGTTACTTAATGATTGTGTCACTTGGACTTTCTGTACCTCAATTTTTTTATTGGTAAAATGGGAATAGAAATATGTATATTACAGGGTTGTTGGGAGGATTATTTGTGTTATGTGAAAAATGTCTAGAATAGTGAATGGCATACAGTAATCAATGAATGTTAGCTATTATTACTTATAGGGAAATTGAAGACTGAGAGATGGAAATGGGGTTTGGAGCACTTTACAATACTCTACTTAATTTGATATACATAAAATCTTAGTAACATATAAAAGATTGAGAAATCACTGTGTCTGATGGAGCTTCATAGTCTATTGTGAAAATATTTATTAATTTGAGAGCAAGGCCTGGTTGGCAACATTATAGGTTAAAGGCACAAATGCTAAGGTTTTCCAAATAAGGTGTGATATGACTCACTGATAGACCCCGATCTGAAATTTGGATAAGGTTTTGGATATGGGAGAAAAGCATTGTGAGACAACACATCCTATGTGTAGAACACAGAGGAAGGCATGACCTTTGAAGGGTAAGGTGACTCTGAGTGACTTTTTTGTAGTAATTTTTTTTGGGGGGGTAGAATTCTTATTTTCAAATCAGAATGGTAGTGGTAATGAGTAACTATTGTGTGTTGTGTTTTCTAGAGCAAGTTCCATTCTTTTGGAGCCCAGAAGACTAGGTAGCGTGACACGTGTAAATTGAAATTCATCCCAAATGGAGCTTGAACTCACTTGATATTTCTGATTTGGTTAGAATTATGGTGCTTTTCTTTTAGGCCAATGTAAGTACATTTCCTGCAACTGTTTTTGTAGTGGAAGGAGAAGAGCCTCTATATTCTTTTCACCTACTCACTTCTCAACCCATTCCAGCCTTGGCTTCTCCATCCATCTGTCCTCTGAAGCAGCTCTCTCATGGATATTTTTCAGCCATTTACTACCTCATCTCTCTAAAGCTTTCAACATAGTTGATCTTTCTCCTCCTCCTCCTCCTCTTCCTCCTCCTCCTCCTTCGAGAGTGTGCAGGAAGGGGAGAAGGAGAGTGAGAATCTCAAGCAGACTCCCTGCTCCACGCGAAGCCCGACACTGGGCTTCATCCCATGACCCTGAGATCATGACCTGAGCAGAAATCAACAGTTGGACACCTAACCGACTGACCCACCCAGGAGCCCCTCTCTCTCTTTCTTGAAACATTCCCTTTCCTTGGTTTCCAGAACTCGACATTTTGTTGTCTCAAAGGAAGCTCAAGTTCTTTATGTTTAAAAGTCAATGCATGATCTTTCCCTTAAACCTAATTCTCTTCTAATGTTTCCTACCTCAGTGGATGACACCATTTGTTAGCAAACCAAAAACCTAGCTATCATCTTATACACCTCCCCATCACCAAATCATGTCATTTTTTACCTTCTCAATATTTCTTCAGTCAATCCAAATTTTTCCATCTCTATCACCATCATCAAGTCTAGGCTACCATCAACTTTTGCTTTAGCCACTAACCCCTTACTAGTTTTGCAAGTTTGCTCTTTCCATTCTCCAGTCTGTTTTCCACATTTTGCCACATAATCGTAACATTTTCCAAATGCAATTTTTTTTTTAAAGTAAGCTCCATGCCCAGTGTGGAGCCCAATGTGGGGCTTAAATTTACGATCCTGAGGTCAAGACCTGAGCTGAGATCAAGCGTTGGAGCTTCACCAGCTGAGCCACCCAGGGACCCCTCTAAATGCACATCTTATAATGAACTGCTTACCTCACTGTACTTCACCCTGCAGTCTCCCAGTGGCTTTCTATTACTCTTAAGACAAACTGGAATCAACCAGGAATTCACACTGATATCTCCAATTACAATTCAACCTTAGATGTTTTATCTAGACTTTCCCCCTTCTATATTTGTACCTCTCTTCCCTGGGAATGAGAAACATGGCTCCCATTATTCTCAATATATTGACTTATTTTCTCAGTCTTTTTGTATGTAACCAATCTCCTGACCATGTAGGCCGTCTCTTCTTCATCAGGAAGGCTCATGCTAGCCTGGGCTGGCTGAGACTTCTCCTCCATCCCAGTTTTTTTTTTTTTTTTTTTAAGATTTTATTTATTTCTTTATTTAGAGAGAGAGTGTGATTAGCTGGGAGGGGCAGAGGAAGAGGGAGAGAGAGAGAATTCAAGCAGACTCCGCACTGAGCACAGAACTCGATGTGGGGCTCAATTCCATAACCTTGAGATCAGTACCTGAGTCAAAATCAAGAGTTGGACACTCAACTGACTGAGCCATCCAGGTGCCCCTCCATCCCAGGTTTTTAAAATCAATTAATTAATTAATTTTAAAGATTTATTTATTTATTTGAGAGAGAGAGAGAGAGCATGAGAAGGGGGAGGGTCAGAGGGAGAAGCAGACTCCCTGCTGAGCAGGGAGCCCGGTGCGGGACTTGATCCTGGGACTCCAGGATTGTGACCTGAACCGAAGGCAGTCGCTTAACCAACTGAGCCACCCAGGCACCCCCAGTGTTTATTTTTTAATCTGGATTTGACTCATTCGCACAGAGTGACAAATATGGAAATGAAACATTTTCTCTCAATTTAACTTTCAGTCAGCTGGAAGGAGCAAGAAAGGGAAATACCTTTTTGGAGGGGCTCTACTAAGTACCAGGACATCTCTTATTTCTTTTCTTTTTTTTTTTTTAAGATTTTATTTATTTGACAGAGAGAGACACAGCGAGAGAGGGAACACAAGCAGGGGGAGTGGGAGAGGGAAGAAGCAGGCTTCCCATGGTGCAGGGAGCCCGATGTGGGGCTCGATCCCAGGACCCTGGGACCATGACCTAAGCCGAAGGCAGACGCTTAATGACTGAGCCACCCAGGCGCCCCTCTTATTTCATTTAATTTTTAGAAGACCTTTCAAGGTTGGCATTATTTTCTGTGACAGAGTTTAACCCCAAAAAAGGTTAAGTAAATTGTCCATTATATAATAATGGGCAAAGTGCACGTCATTGTCAGCTGTTTTGCCACTTTCTTCCTGAGTGCATGAGTGACAACTGACTCCAGTGTTCTAAGAGAACCAGGATTGTAACCAGTGTTGTAAATGTTCCCAGGAAAAACAGGAGAGTGGGAAGTAGAACAGGAAAGAAGGACAAGCAAGGATGTGATATCCGGCAAAGTCCCACTGGGGAGCTCAGATACTGTGAGGATCACAGCTCCCCGAGGGTCCTGATTGGGGGGTGAGCTGTCTTAGCGCATTTGGGCTGCTATAACAAAAATAACATAAAATGGGTGGCTTATAAACAACACACATTTATTTCTCCCAGTTCTGGAGGCGGAGAAGTCCAAGATCAAGGTGCTGGTAGAGTTAGTACCTAGTGAAGACCCACTTCCTGGTGTTACCTTTTGCTGTTTCCTTACTTGGGGGAAGAGGTGAGCTAGCTCTGTCTTGTCTTTTTTTGTAGAGGCACTAATCTGAATCATGAGGGCAGAGCCTAGTAACCTAATAACCTTCCTAAGACCCACCTCTTAAGATCATCACCTTGGGGGTTAGCATTTCAACCTATGAATCTTGGGGGAACACAAACATTCGGGCCATAACACAAAGGAATTGGGATATTTTGGGAGCAGTTCTCTGACCAAAGAGAGGAAGGTGCTGGTTATTAGGAATGCTGCTGACATGTGTAAAAATGGCAAAGGGATCCAAGGCCATATGAGCAGAAGCCTTACTGACAGTATCCACTACAAGGCTACATATATTTTGGTCATTTTCCACATGCTGTGTTCTCCCTTCCCAAGGTTGAAACCAGAAAACTCCCGTTCCTAGACTTCCTTGCAGCTAGGGTTCTGGCATAGGACCTGGGTTTCACCAGTCAGACATCTCCAGGTGTGACTTGACTTCAGCTGAGAAAGCAGCAAGCGGGGATGCTCCTTTTCCTCTCCGGAGGAGGCATCCGGCACTTTGGAAGTAGCAACAGCAGAGCTTCTGGTGTCCATTCCTAAAGGTCACTGGTGCCTAGCGACAGTGGCGGTGGTGCTGTTGGCGGAGTGGCCTTCGTGGTGTGGCTGGGCCTTGCTCCCGGTTGCCATAGAGGCAGAGCCTGGCTCTCTGGTCCTCCGAGAGGTTCTGTGAATTACCCGATGTTCCTTAATAAATTCCTGCATGAACTAGTCAGAGCAGAGGCGGTTGTTTGCAATTAAGAACACCGAATGGTACCAGTGATATGGTATCAAACCTCGACTAACAATAAGCTGCACATAGATTTTGTAAGTGCATTTTATTTCAGACCAAGGAACAGTACAATGCTCTTCGAAACCAACACATAATATGTTGCGCCTTAGTGGAGAAAGCAACCCCAAACTCATAAGATGACCTCATCTGATGCCAGACATTCTCGTATCTTCTATTTGAAATCAGAAAAGGAAAGTGAGGCAATGTTCAATAATTCCTTATCTGTCCTGACCAGGCAGGAAGAAGATTGGGGGTTTGAGTGCTCTGGAATTCTCAGAGATCTTGGGCTTCATATGACAACTGCAAAGCTCTACAGGGAAGCAGTTGGGAGTTTTAAGGATTTGAGTTCTTTGCAGTTAGGGACTCTGTGTCATGTTTTTAGCAGTCATTAAATGTGAGCAGTTAAAAATTAAAAACACTATGTACAGGTACGATGAGGAGGATGCAGATGAGGAGATGAAGAGATATAGTTCACATTTACACATTTTCAACTAGCAGATCAGAATTTTATTGTGGATCTTGAAGTTTCATTGTAATTATGCCTCAAGTGTTTCAGGAATCGATCCTTCCATTTATCCATTCATCCACTCAGTAGTCAAAAAGAAGTATTTATTGAATGCCTATCATGTGTCAGTACCAATTATATTCTAGAGTGGAGGAAAATACGGTATTATCCTTCTTCTCAAACTGATTAGAAACTGAACTGGTAGCAACACCCTTTGGGGAAAACAAACTGAAAAGAATCTTGTTTAGAGACAGATTTCGGTAGGTCTTTTCTGTTTCTGCATGTCTTCCCAGCAGAGACATCGACAGCCTTTGTTACAGACTGTATTTTCAAGGCTGTTTGTATAGCAAACAGCCTAGGAAATTAGAGGTGTTATCTCCTTTTGGGGCAGGGGGAAGATTTGTTTGCTGATCAGGATAATAAGGATAATGTCCCACTCTAAGACAAAGGTTGGGGAGGTTTGCTAGCAGACTCTTTAAAAAAGAGTGGCGTTTCCTACACTCTCAGTTGCATGCTTAGCATCTACCTAGGCTGTCCGGCATCACTCCCATGGGATTTGGAGGTGGAGGTGGCAAGACGAAGTGATGCAAACATGAAGTTTATGCAGCCTGCGTGATTAACAAAGTCCTTTGTCTCTGACCCAGGAGTCTTGGTTAGACTTCTGCCAGCTTCCAGGAAACTGTGGCAGGCTAATTGTGAGTTTGCAAGCAGGGTATAATCTTAGTCCCTTCATAATTCCTGCCACATCTTCCCATGAAGATAATATTATTGGGACTCCTGGGTGGCTCAGTTGGTTAAGCGTCTGCCTTCGGTCCCAGGGTCTTGGGATTGAGTCCTGCATCAGGCTCCTTGCTCAGTGAGGAACCTGCTTCTCCCTCTGCCTGGTGCTCCCCCTGCTTGTGCTCTCTCTCTCTGACAAATAAATAAATAAAATCTTAAAAAAAGAATTCCTTACAAAAAAAGGAAAATAATATTATTTAGCAGTTAATTAGAAAAATTCATAGCACACTATCATCAAGGGTATGGAAAAACAGGTATTCAGATTGGAAAGAAAGAAGTAAAACTACCTCTATTTGCGGATGACATGATCTTATATACAGAAAATATGAGGAATCTACTAAAAAAATTGGTAGAAATAAACAAATTGAGCAAGGCTACAGGATACTAGATCAATATACAAAAATAAATTTCATTTCTATGATATATATATTTATATATATGTTTTTAAAGTGTGCTCGAGTGGGGGAGGGGCAGAGGGAAAGGGAGAGAGAGAATCTTAAGCAGGGGATTGAGCCCACTTGGGGCTCAATCTCACGATCCTGAGATCGTGACCAGAGCTGAAATCAAGAGTCCAGCTCTCAACTGACTGGGCCACCCAGGTGCTCCGTTCCATTATATTTTTTGATGCATTTCAAAGTCAACTGTGGTTACTAATACACTTCCTCTAAATATACTTCAGCATGTATATTATTATTATATATAGTTCAGTATTTGTTTACAATACTGAGCACTATATTATAGTTCAGTATTTGTGTACAGATTTTTTCTTTGATTTAAAATTTTTGTATAATGAAATACACACATTTTAAGTATACATTTGCTGAGTTTTGACAAACACATCTATTTTTGTAACCCAAACCCCTGTTCAAGATGTGGAATATTACCATTACCCCACAAAATTCCTTCATATCCTTCTCAATCTATCTCCATCTCCACCCAACAGGAAACATCTATTTTTATTTTTATTCCACCATAGATTAGATCTGCCTGTTCTAGAACTTCATATAAATGGAATCCTACAATGAGTTCTTTTTTTGAGTAAGACTTCTGCTCAACATAATATTTTTGAGATTCATCCATGTTGCTGTATATAGCAGTGATTTATAATTTTTTGTGGTTGTGTGTTTTGTTACTGTGTGTTCAGTGTAAGAAATAACACAGTTTATTTGTTTTCTTACTGATGGACACCTGGGTTGTTCCAGTTTTGGGGTATTATGAATTAAGCTGCTATAAATATTTTTGGGCAAGTCTTTGTGTAGACAGGTGTTTTCTTTTTTTCTCAGGTAAATATCTAGGAGTAGGTATATGTTTTAAGTTTATAAAAACATGCCAAACTTTGTTCCAAAGTAGTTGTTTTATTTTACAAGCCTACCAACCTTGTATGAGAGTTTTGATTGCTCTTCCTACACCACATTTGGTGTTGGGCCATTCTGATAGGTGTTTGGTGATATTTCATTTAATTTACATTTCCCTGATGACTAATAAAAAGTTGAGCACTTTTTTCACATGCTTATTGGCTATTCTCTGTCTTCTTTTGAGAAGTGTCTGAGTATTTCACCCAATTTTTGGTTGGGTGATTTGTATTTTTAAACTGGATTGTAGGAGTTGTTTATGTTTTGCAAATACCATTCCTTTGTCAACAAATGTTTTCCAATATTTTCTTCCAGCAAAAAAAGAGATAAAAAAAATCCCATAAACCCAGTACTAACACCCAGGTATTTAAAAATTATTTTTATTTATTTATTTATTTAAAAACTATTTTATTTATTTATTTGACAGAGAGAGAGCACAAGCAGGGGAAGTGGCAGGCAGAGGGAGAGGGAGAAGCAGATTCCCGGCTGAGCAGGGAGCCAGACATGGGGCTCGATCCCAGGACCCCGGGGTCATGACCTGAGCCGAAGGCAGACACTTAACCCACTGAGCCACTTAGGTGCCCCTATAAATTATTTTAATAAAACTTCAAAAAATAGCTCAGCTTAAATTGGAGGGTTGTTCACAAGTTCTCAGTTCTGATACATTGCATGATTGCTAATTTTAAGCAACTTTCCCCCACTATATGATATATCCTTTCTGGTCAGGGTCAATATCTTATTTTTTTCTTTCCCTATACCTGGTAAGGTATCTTAGAGCCAATATTTACTGAGTGAATATTTTTTTCTGAGTTGAAATCCAGTAGTATTTTCATTATATGAAGAACAGGAATGGGGCATTTGTCCTTAGTTACAGTTTCATTCTAGATAGATGGTATCAGCTCTTAGTCATTGTTAATTCTCTGTGGTTTGTTTGCTGTTGAATGGTCTTCAATCAGGAATGACAGGTGCCATACATTCAAAGAAAATTATTTCAGACAGGACCTCTTCCTTCTTTGAACTCCTTAAAACTACTTTTCCATCACTCTCTTGGGGAATTTTTTTTTTTTTTAAGATTTTATTTATTTTTAAGTAATCTCTACACCCAACGTGGGGCCCAAACTCACAACCCCAAGATCAAGAGTTGCATGCTCTACCGACTGAACCAGCCAGGCTCCCCTCTCTTGGGTCACTTTGAAACACTGCTGGTATAGAATCTGCGTGAATTCTGGTTTCTCTCCACACTGTAAGCACTTTGAAGACAAGGGTATGTCCCGTTGGCACTCCCGCCCTCTACCACGCCCCCAGAATGATCATCAGGGTGCCTTACACATAAGAGAAGCAATAAACACTTGTTCAATGGCTACATAAGGGAAAAATAAAAAATTCAAAACCCAAACACACAATATACCAAGCCGAGGCAAAAGAAAGATTAATGATCCATAAGCTTACCTAGTTTCCTTATTTAGTAAGTGAGCTGCTCACATTTCAGACATGACTGAGATGTGAAGGCTCACTTGAAATGCTTTTGCAGTCACCATGTTCTGGAACAGAGACCAACGTCAACACTTCAACTCTCTGTATTTGTTCTTATCAATAGAGAACTTGTAGTTCTCATTTTTGGAATTTTTGCTTTCTCAGGCTATACTACACAAAAAGGTTACACTGGACTTCCTTTAGCCTGTAGGAGAGGCAAAAGGCAAACTACATTGCATTATCCACTTTCAAGGAAAGTCGAAGATGGCGGAAGTAACCTGAGCCTAAAATACCTGAGTACCCATTCTCTCATGGCAGCTGAAATAGGTTTTCTAGATATTTGCAAATGACATATCAGATAAAGGGCTAGTATCCAAAATCTATAAAGAACTCATCAAACTCAACACCAAAAGAACAAAGAATCCAATCAAGAAATGGGCAGAAGACATGAACAGACATTTTTCCAAAGAAGACATGCAAACGGCCAACAGACACATGAAAAAGTGTTCAATATCGCTCGGCATCAGGGAAATCCAAATCAAAACCTCAGTGAGATACCACCTCACACCAGTCAGAATGGCTAAAATTAACAAGTCAGGAAATGACAGATGTTGGCGGGGATGCGGAGAAAGGGGAACCCTCCTACACTGTTGGTGGGAATGCAAGCTGGTGCAGCCACTCTGGAAAACAGTATGGAGGTTCCTCAAAAAGTTGAAAATAGAGCTACCACATGATCCAGCAATTGCACTACTGGGTATTTACCCCAAAGATACAAAAGTAGGGACCCGAAAGGGTACGTGCACCCCGATGTTTATAGCAGCAATGTCCACAATAGCCAAACTGTGGAAAGAGCCAAGATGTCCATCAACAGATGAATGGATAAAGAAGAGGTGGTATATATATACAATGGAATATTATGCAGCCATCAAAAGGAATGAGATCTTGCCATTTGCAACGACGTGGATGGAACTGGAGGGTATTATGCTGAGCGAAATAAGTCAATCAGAGAAAGACATGTATCATATGACCTCACTGATATGAGGAATTCTTAATCTCAGGAAACAAACTGAGGGTTGCTGGAGTGGGGGGTAGGGTGGGAGGGATGGGGTGACTGGGTGATGGACACTGGGGAGGGTATGTGTTCTGGTAAGCGCTGTGAATTGTGCAAGACTGTTGAATCTCAGATCTGTACCTCTGAAACAAATAATGCAATATATGTTAAGGAAGAAAAAAAGAAGAAGAAGAATGTAGCAGGAGGGGAAGAATGAAGGGGGGGAAATCGGAGGGGGAGAAGAACCATGAGAGACAATGGACTCTGAAAAACAAACTGAGGGTTCTAGAGGGGAGGGGGGTGGGAGGATGGGTTAGCCTGGTGATGGGTATTGAGGAGGGCACGTTCTGCATGGAGCACTGGGTGTTATGCACAAACAATGAATCATGGAACACTATATCTAAAACTAATGATGTAATGTATGGGGATTAACATAACAATAAAAAAATTAAAAAAAAAAAAAAAGAAATAGGTTTTCTAGTCATGGTCGTCCTAGGGTCTCTGCCATTCATTCCAGTCCATTTAACAGACATTTGTTAAACACCATATGTCTGGGTGGCCCTGTGATAAATACTGCCCTTAAAAAAGGGAGATGAGGGGCGCCTGGGTGGCTCAGTCATTAAGTGTCTGCCTTCGGCTCAGGTCACGATCCCAGGGTTCTGAGATCGAGCCCCACATCGGGCTCCCTGCTCTGCGGGAAGCCTGCTTCTCCCTCTTCCACTCCCCCTGCTTGTGTTCCCTCTCTTGCTGTCTCTCTCTCTCTGTCAAATAAATAAATAAAATCTTAAAAAAATAAAAATAAAAAAATAAAAAAAGGGAGATGAGCTGGAGCGCCTGGGTGGCTCAGTCGGTTAAGTGTCTGACTCTTGACTTCGGCTCAGGTCATGATTTCAGGGTTGTGAGATCGACCCCCGTGACGGGCTCTGTGCTGGGCGTGAAACCTGCTTGAGATTCTCTCTCTTCCTCTCCCTCTGCCCTCCTCTCTTTCTCTCTCTAAAAAAAAAAAGAAAAAAAGGGAGCTGAGAACTATTTGAAGCCACTAGAGGACAGTGTAATACAACAGAATCCTCCGTGAATTTAGGGAGTACTTGCTGCAGAAAGCCAGAATAGGGAGAGGAGCGCAGCAACCTGGAATGACTAGGGAAGGAAGCAGGTTTGTAGCCTGATCTGTCAAGATTCTACACTCTCCAGAAAAAAAAAAAAATTGTGCTTACTCTTCCACCTGAAACGCATTTCACAGGCTGGTTCTATAGGACCTTTCCTAAAACCAGTATATATTCGGCTTTTTCCTGCCTCTAGCACATCTGCTGAACACCTCTTTTCATAGGTGATTACATTACTCCTTTGCATGCATCTGGGTTTTGAGAGCTCAGAGCCTGCTTTGTTTTCATCATAATATACTTCGGTTTATGCAGAGTGAGAACTTCTGAGTACTGCATAACTAATGATTTTTCTTCATTATTTTGTTGGAACGTGCTTTTCCTGCTTATGCACCTCTCACCCTTCTGTTTACGTTACAATAGGATTGGAGAATTTCTGCAGTTTTCTTTTCTTTTTTAAAGATTTTATTTATTTATTTGACAGAGAGACACACAGCGAGAGAGGGAACACAAGCAGGCAGAGGGAGAGGGAGAAGCAGGCCTCCCGCTGAGCAGGGAGCCCGATGTGGGGCTCAATCCCAGGACTCTGGGATCATGACCTGAGCTGAAGGCAGATCCTCAATGACTGAGCCACCCAGGCGCCCCTGCAGTTTTCTTTTGATGTGTCTTTATACTCAGAAGGGAACCAAAACATTTATCTTGACTTTTTAGAGCTTATTGACATGATTTAGCTGCGTCCTTGGTAATTGCAAGTTCAAGTTACCTTGAACTCCACTAACTTAGCATATTGAAGGCTTGGCACATGGTAGTGCTCAACGATCGATGCTGGGCCTCACTTAAGAGCACAGGGGACAGTGTTGGACCGGGGCTTGCCTGTTCATAGTCCATACTCAAAGGTTCATGTCCAGGGCCTCTTGCTGAGGGAAGTGGCACTTGTCAGCTCCTTATTCATAGTCGGCAACATTCAAAACCATTCAAGATATGCCCCTGCCGGCTGCTGATGGAAGTCTTATCCAAGGCCCATCAACCTGTAGCTCAGCAGCGGTTTTCAAAGTGTGGTCTCAAGGTCAAAAGCATCAGGATCACCTGGAGATTTGTCAGGAAGGCAAATTACTGGACTCCCTTGGAGATCTACTGAATCACAAACTCTGGGGGTGGCATGCAGCCATCTGTGTTTTAATAAACCTGACCAGTGATTCCAGAACCAAGTTTGAGAACCGTTGGGCTGGGGCCTGTGAGGCGGCCTAAGCAACTAGCTAAATCAATCAAGTTTTCTCTCTCAAGAATTTGTACTGGGGTTGGCTCAGTCAGCATGCGACTCTTGATCTTGTGTTGATTCAAACCCCACATTGGGTGTAGAGCTTACTTATAAAAAAAAGTGATATTATACTATTTGTTAACTAACTGGAATTTACATGAAAAAAAAAGAATTTGTACTGGTGATGGAGGGAAAGAGACAAGCAATTGGTAATGGAAGCAGATCTGGGTTCCCCAGATGGAGGGCAGGACAGGGGAGCCAAGAGAATGTAGAACCCTTAAACTCAGAGCAGAAGCTATGAGTAAAGTAAGTCATGATGTAGAAAAAGATATTCAGAGTGAAGTGGTTGGTTGATAGGAGTTGAGCTGGAGAAACAAAGAGAGCTGCTGAGTCTCCATAATGATGGGGAGTCAATGAACACAGCTACTGAGGCAATTTGGGGTCCTTTGCGGCTGCTGCGTTGGTGCCTTCCAGTTGGGAGAACTGTACCCCGGGCTCTGCTGTGCCTTCTGTCCAGCTGGGTCCCATGATGCCTGGCTATGTAGTTGAGAGTCCTATTTTTTTTTTTTTTAAAGTAGGCTCCACATCCAACATGAGGCTTGAACTCATGACTCTGAGATCAAGAGTTGCATGCTCCACTGTCTGAGCCAGCCAGTCATCCCCCCCATTTTTCTTAATTCCACACGTAATGTACAGTAAATCCCCAAGTGCCTGAGGTAACTTGAAGTTCCCTCGACACCAAACTACCTAACACACGCAGAGATTCTTGTATACTTTGCATTGTGTTTTAACTTCACGTACAATACGAAGTTAAATCCTTGTCGTTTCTTTAAGTTGATGTACGTCAAGCTGAATCTTGGTTTCTCA
This sequence comes from Halichoerus grypus, assembly GCF_964656455.1. Lineage (NCBI taxonomy): Eukaryota > Metazoa > Chordata > Mammalia > Carnivora > Phocidae > Halichoerus > Halichoerus grypus. Next base: position 100,259,426 of record NC_135713.1, read on the forward strand.
TGGAAACAAAAGTAATAAAGGGAGGTGTTATCCTTGTTTGGTGCTTGATTTCTTTTCCTTTTTCTTTTCTTTTTTTTTAAATTTAAATTCAAGTTAGTTAACATATAGTGGCTTATTAGTTTCAGGGTAGAGTTTAGCGATCCATCAGTTATATATAACACCCAGTGCTTATTAGGGGCTTGATTTCTTTTTATTTTTTAAAGATTTTATTTATTTATTTGACAGAGAGAGAGACAGTGAGGGAGGGAACACAAGCAGGGGGAGTGGGAGAGGGAGAAGCAGGCTTCCCGCAGAGCAGGGAGCCTGATGTGGGGCTCGATCCCAGGACCCTGGGATCATGACCTGAGCCGAAGGCAGACGCTTAATGACTGAGCCACCCAGGCACCCCAGGGGCTTGATTTCTTTTTAAAGGAGTCATCCCCCAAAACTATATTTGTACAGTATTAAGCTTTCCAAATTGTTTACATTGACCAAGCAGGCCACAATAAAATACTATATAAAATTACACTTCATATGCTATAATTGTACAGAAACCTAGTCAAAGTTGTTATTGAAGGAGAGCTGAATAAGCCACCCCAAAATGTGCCATGTTGGCATGTAGATTCTTTTTTTTTTTAAAAAGATTTATTTATTTATTTATTTGACAGAGAGAGAGACAGAGAGAGAGGGAACACAAGCAGGGGGAGTGGGAGAGGGAGAAGCAGGCTTCCCGCCGAGCAGGGAGCCCGATGTGGGGCTTGATCCCAGGACCCTGGGATTATGACCTGAGCTGAAGGCAGATGCTTAACCAACTGAGCCACCCAGGCGCCCCGGCATGTAGATTCTTTTGAGCTGAAAGTGATCAAGACCCAACAGACTCAGGAAAAACTTTTTACGTCTCTCTTATCTGCAGGGAGCTTGTACCAGGAAGAGAGCTATAACCAGAGATAACTTTTTACATCAGAGAGACTTATCTACACGGCCTGGCAAACATTTATTGACTGAACATTTGCTCTTCTGTATTCCTGTTACTTGTCTTCCTCCCTTTGAAGTCCCAGGCCTGTACCCCTTTCTCCTTAGCTCACGATGGTTTATAAGCCTCAACTGTCTGACTGCCTTTTAGTCTTGCATCATTGTGGGGCTCCAGTATGGATGTAATTAAATTTGTTTTTCTCCTGTGAATCTCTTTTATGTCTGTTTAATTATTAGGCCAGCCAAAGAACCTAGAAGGGAAGAAGGGAAATTTTTTCTCCTCAACATTATCTTCGTAATTCTGGTTTTAGTTTTACTAGAAACACCAGAAGATGAACATCATTAATGGTCATAAATTGGGGAAATCTTTAGAGGCCTTTTGAGTAGACATTTGCAGAGAACTAGCACCCCTCAATGTGCCCTAATGAGAAACTAATTCTGGAGCAACTGTTAAGTTGTTTTTGCTTAATGTTTGTTTTAAATCTCATTGCAAATTTTTTTGAAGTATCGGCTCACGTTGATTTTTTTTTTTGGGGGGGGGTGACCTTAGAAACAAACACTTTTATTCTTTCTTGAGAAGCTCTTTTATCAGCTATTGAAGCTTCTCCCTCATCCTGGTCTGATGCCAATGTCCGGGAGCAAGAATCCCTGTCCTCTTCAATATCCTTCTAGTTGGACTAAAAATAAAATTGACACAAGACAGGAAGAAATCAAATTTAATGGTGTATGTACGGGGAATCCACACAGACATGGGAATTTCAAAGACAGTCAGGCAAAATGAGGTCTATATGTCATCCTGAAAAGGGGATAGGGGTCTGGGCCTTTAGAAGGAAGGAATGCAATTCACAGGACAATAAGAAGAAGAGCAGGTGTTTGGTAATTAGAGGCTTGCCCTGCCAGACAGATGGGTCACTCAGATGAAATTCATCTCTGTTAATAACCCTTATTCTGGGAATCATTTAGACTCTTCTATGTGGTTAAGGGAGAGGCACAAGTTTGTCTTGAGCCTGTAGGGTCTCAATTGCTTTCAGCTCAGAATAATCTTCATGCCCGAGTGGCCCATCTTGGGGTGTCCTGCCTTGGTCCCTACACCAGCCACATCTATATTCAAAATGCATGAAATGCAGACAGAGACCCTGGTTTGTTTCATCCTGAGGGTCACCCAGCACATAGTTCTATCACAGCACTAGTGAATTTGGCTTGTATGGGGGCTTGAATGCTGAATTTGAATCTGAATCCTCAAAGTTTAAATTCTTCCATTTTTGACAAGCTCTGCAATTTGCTTGATAGCAGTAGATCACAAGGATCACTAGAGTACTCTCCTGTTTTATAAGCTGCTTAAGGACTTAAGTACATTCTATGAATATGATTAGAAACAAAATAAACCTATTAGAATCTGTATGGCCAAATGCATAGTATTCCTTCGAGAGTTTTCCATTTTGTAATATGAAGGTGGAATGAGTGTTCACTTACACAGATAATGTTGGAAATGCTGAGAACATTTTTGAAACCATAGAGATAATTAAGTTGGAGGACTACCTAACCAGGTGCTACCCTTCTTTACGGGAGACAATTCAAAGGTGTTTCTGTAAACACCTATTAACTGCTCTAAATATAAAATAAATTATTTCTGTTCTCTCCAAAGAAGGACGGAAAGACCAAGTCTAGAAAGTTGGTATATGAATTAGGACAGATGACAAATGTTAGCTATGACAGCATATTCTTCAGATCAAGTTAGTAAAGAGGACGCTACAGAAAAAAAACACAAATAAAACAACCAGACTCAATCAGATATTGGTAGGCCTGTGCCTATAGGGGACCAAGGTAGTTAGGACACTTACTTGAAATAAGGTGCAAGGGTGCCATTTCTTCTCTTTCTTTCCTTTTTAAGTGATCTCTACACCCAACATGGGTCTCGAACTTACAACCTCGCTCTACTAACTGAGCCAGGCAGGTGCCCCAAAGGTACCATTTCTATTGAAAATCTAATCACTGAAAGAATGAATGTGGAATTTCTTTACTCCTCAACTTCTAATTTTTTGTCAGGTACACTAGACCCAACATAAAAAAAGGCAGTCTGGGTTTTGGGGTTTACTAATGGCATTTAGGGAAAAAAAATCGATGGTTTGAAAAGCCCAGAAGTAAGTTATGCCAAAAATGATTGTATTTGACAGTTTTATAGATTCCTTTTTTTTTTTTTTTTAAAGATTTTATTTATTTGACAGAGAGAGACACAGCGAGAGAGGGAACACAAGTAAGGGGAGTGGGAGAGGGAGAGGGAGAAGCAGGCTTCCCGCTGAGCAGGGAGCCCGATGCGGGGCTGGATCCCAGGACCCTGGGATCATGACCGGAGCTGAAGGCAGACGCTTAACAACTGAGCCACCCAGGTGCCCCCAGTTTTATAGATTCCTAATGTGGGGCACCTGGGTGGCTCAGTCGGTTAAGCTGCCGACTCTTGGTCAGCTGGGGTCATGATCTTGGGGTTGTGGGATCGAGCCCCAAGTCAGGCTCCACGCGCAGCATGGAGTCTGCTTGGAATTCTTTCTCTGCCCCTCCCCCTGCTCTTGCACACTCGCACACTCTCTCTTAAAAAAAAAAGATTCCTAACGTTAGGAAGTTTTCATGGAATTGAGACCTGAATGTAGGAGCAGAATAATCTGAATCTATGGAATTGATGAGACATTCCTTGATGAGGAGCAGATATTCCCCATGGACCTTGTAAATCTGAAACAGATAAGAGAAATAAAGAAACCAAATTTACAGCTTTGATGAATAGCAAAATTTGTCAGGGAGAGCTAGATATTAAGTAATTAGTTTGTAAGAAGCAAAGCATAAATCTTTAGCTGTGGAAAGGGAAGAGAGCCAGACAATCATATTTGGGGCACTGGTCTGAACTTGTGCTGGAAAAATAGTTTTTTGTTTTGTTATTTATTATTACTGATGTAGGAAACAAAGACAAAAGAAAATTTTCCTTACTACCTACAGCCCACTGTCAAGTCCTTGAAACAGGTAGAGTGATATTCCTCTAGGGACTCAGCTGCCTCGATGTTAATTCTTTGCTAAGGGCAAAAGGTGATCTTAGCCCAACTGCCAGGATCCTGTAAGTCTACTTGAACATATAAAAATTCCTTTGGAAACTTCCTTTATCTCTATCCCCCAAGATACATGTTGGCAATCATCCCCCAAGCATATGGCCCACCGATATATATCTGCAGGGTCTCACGACTAAGGTTTTATTAGGCGGTAATAAATTACCTTTTCCTAACAATGGCTAGCCCCCTCAAGATCCTGGAAACCTTGCTTCCAAAATTCCTTAGAGATTTATGCTATCCCTACCCCCCCTCCCAATGTGAAAGTATATAATGGGCCACTCCTCGGGACCCCAGCGCAGCTCCTTCTGCCTATGGATCCTGCCCCTGTGCTTTAATAAAATCACCTTTTTGCACCAAAGGCATCTCAAGAATTCTTCCTTGGCCATAGGCTCAGAACCCCAGCATCTTTCCTACATCATTATTATTATTTAAATCAAGGGGGATAAAACTTGTAGGGCCCCACACTCCCAGGACCTCTGAGGTAAAAGGTGCACTTAATGAAGCAGGACACTTGGGATGTGAAGGAACAGTTGCTTTGCATTATCACTTATTTTGCTGTCCAACAGCGACAAGTAGATTGAAGAGAAATGTCACAGCTGAGATAAGAAATAAGGCAGATGGCCAGAGCTGAGAAGGATGACAAACTAATGCACACAAAGGCTCATGAGTCACTAGGACTTTTGTGCCTAGGTGTTCTGAATCTATGGGTTCAGGTTTCTGATTTTTTTTTTTTAAAGATTTTATTTATTTATTTGACAGAGAGAGAGACAGCGAGAGAGGGAACACAAGCAGGGGGAGTGGGAAAGGGAGAAGCAGGCTTCCCGCCGAGCCAGGAGCCCGATGTGGGACTCGATCCTGGGACTCCAGGATCATGACCTGAGCCGAAGGCAGTTGCTTAACCAACTGAGCCACCCAGGCGCCCTGATTTTTTTTTTTTAATTGCGAAACATTCTGGGTATTATGTATTACCATATATACTCTACCATAGCCTCGAAGAATCCGGCAGGAGGTGCTGTTTGCTGTCTTATCTTATACCACAGTGCCACCTATAGGAAACTCATGTGAACTACATGCAGAAGTTATTAAAACGTATTGGAGGCCTGTCTACACGATTATTAGAATCACAGGATTTCAGAGGCGATGGGACTTTAAAGATTTTTTATTTATTTATTTGAGACAGAGAGAATGAGAGAGAGAGAGCACATGAGAGGGGGGAGGGTCAGAGGGAGAAGCAGGCTCCTTGCTGAGCAGGGAGCCCGATGCGGGACTCGATCCAGGGACTCCAGGATCATGACCTGAGCCGAAGGCAGTCGCTTAACCAACTGAGCCACCCAGGCGCCCTGTTTTTTTTTTTTTAAAGATTTTTTATTTATTTATTTGAGACAGAGAGAATGAGAGAGAGAGAGCACATGAGAGGGGGGAGGGTCAGAGGGAGAAGCAGGCTCCTTGCTGAGCAGGGAGCCCGATGCGGGACTCGATCCAGGGACTCCAGGATCATGACCTGAGCCGAAGCGATGGGACTTTAAAGGTCATTGGAGCCAAATTTCTACCAAGAGCTTGAATTATTTTTATAAAATATTTAATTAGTGGTTGTCCAACTTCTGCTTAAACTTAGTGAATGGAAACGCACTTTCACTAAGCAGCTCATTCCTTTTTTTTTGTTAAAGATTTTATTTATTTATTTGTCAGAGAGAGAGAGAGTGAGAGCGCATAAGCAGAGGAGCGGCAGGCAGAGGAAGAGGGAGAAGCAGGCTCCCCGCTGAGCTAGGAGCCCGACGCGGTCTCCATCCCAGGACCCTGGGATCATGACCTGAGCCGAAGGCAGATGCTTAACCAACTGAGCCACCCAGGTGCCCCTAAACAGCTCATTCTATTCATATTTTCACATACTTCTACTTTTGACTCTGCGCTTCACCACTCCCTTGTGCAGTAGCTGGGCCCCCTAGTTCTAGGCCTTTCCAGGGTTCTTTGAGGTGAATTTGCTTCATTCTCAGTGGTATCCCTGTTTGCATATACTTCAGGGGTGGGTTCTGCCAATTCAGTTACCACACTTTCCATCTTTCAAATTATCGTCTACATCTCCTGTCCTCTTTTCCTCCTCTCTCCTTCTCTTTGTTCCTGTGGATTTACGCTTTTGTTAGGAAACATTCATCTACTGTAGTGTTGGTCGGTTTTGGAAGAGGGGAGAAATAAAAGCAAGAGATGAAATTCTTCATGTTTAGTTTGAAGCATTGGCATGTTTTTCTGATTCTGTTCTTATGCATTAAAGAATATAGGTATAGTGGTTTATGTTTATTTCAATTAGAATTTTTATTGTGAAATCTAGCTCATTATTATGGCATTTGAATCTTCACTCTGCCATTCAATATATTGGCTACCTCACCCAGTCCTCAAGGAAGAGGAAAAGCAAGCTGGCTGTACACTCAGCTATCTACTCAATGAACAGGACAAGGCTGGAGACAGAATCCCATGGCACTAGAGACCGGGGTGACATGGATTCATAATTAGCATCTATCTTCGTGATTATCTGGATCAACTACTCCATCTTGCTCACAAGGTGCGCGTCTCTGTCAAACACCGAGCTAAAATGCTGAAGCACAGTGTTGACTGCTTTCTCTAATTTACCAGTCTGGCAGAGTTAAAAAAAAAAAAAAAAAAAGGAAAGGAAATTCTATTAATTCATTAAATTACGACTTGTCCTTCCTGACTCCTAGGCATGTTTAAGTGCTTCCCATCCTCTCGGTGTTCAAAGTGATGTTTGATAACCTGTCTGAGAATTGCATTGTTCATCCCTGCCCCATTTCCCAAGATTCTTCAAAGATAATGAATAGCGGCTCCTTTTATCATCACGTTCTTCCTACTGGAAGCAGGCTGGGATGTAGTTCGTTGAGGCCAGGAGGTTTGTACTGATGTTGTGAACCCAGGTGCTCTCTTATAGTCCCTCCACCAGTTTCGATTTTTAGGTCTCTCGTCTGAATGCTTGTTCAACTATTTCCTGTCTGATAAATCCTTCTCCTTGTTGGAGATGAAAGATGGAAAACAGGAGACGAAGCGTTCCACAAACTACGTATCTGGCCCTATGGTTGATTTGTCCTTGCCTTGTTCTAATTTCTCCTATATAATTTCAAAAAGTCATCCTTAACATTTAAAAGTTTATAGTAGACCCCTTGGGTTTACAAGGAATTGAGAATTATTCAACACTTCTGATCTTCAGTAAATCCCTTTATATGAGGCTGGTGTGGTGTGGTCTATGCTTTGTAGGGTTCAGACTGAAGCTCTTGGCTTAGCAACTCATGATTTAATTCAGATTCAGAAAAAAAGAAAAATGTTGCAAAATTCTTTATAACTTCATTAAGTTATCTGCCTTTCCTACACATGGGATAGAACCTGAAATGATTTGGCTACACAGGGTGTTGAATTTCTTCAGTATGCCTCTCTAGATTCATTCTCTGCCTTTCCCCCTACCATTCTCCAACCTGCCCGGCTGTCTTGCGTGGATTACATCAAATCTCTGGCTTTCTGCAGAGATGAAAGGGAAGGAGAGAGGAATATGAGGTCAGGGCCTTTATTTCCCTGATTCCTTCCTGTGAGGTTGCCACGGGCCACTGTGTCCCTCAGCAGAAGGTTGCTGCTCTTGTCTAGATGGCCCACTCCCTACCCTCCCTCTCCCGTTCGAAGTTATGGCAAGCTCGCCTTCTCTTTTTCCTTTTGGGGATGGTGACAGTCCCACTACCATGACCTCTCATGGGTCCCTTATACCCACTCACCCCTTTGGAACTAATTCCTCTGTTGGTAAAACCTCTTCAAAGTTTCCTGGTTTGAGTATATCATCCGTTTCTCTTTTGGGGGACAGGAGGACCTTGACTGATAACAGAAAGTTTAAAACAAGTCTGAGGGAAGATGCTTCCACTGTGTCAAGTTCTATTGGACCTTATATTGTAATATTCTTAGGCACTCTAGGAACTGGCCATTTGTAGAAGTTTCAGTGCATCAGAGTCAAAGATAGAAATATTTTAGAAATTATTTATTTATTTTTAGAGAGAGAGGGAGAGAGAGAATCTTAAGCAGACTCTATGCCCAGCATGGAGCCCGACACGGGGCTTGATCTCAAGACCCTGAGACCATGACCTGAGCTGAAATCAAGAGTCAAACACTTAACTGACTGAACCACCCAGGTGCCCCAGGAATTTTTTAGATCAGAAAATCAAGTGGCTTTTTTTTTCTTATAAGAATACCCGTATAACTTGAATTTTATAATACAGAATGGATTACCACTATTTTGGTTTCCAATCTGCTAGGTGAAAAATTAAAAAATCAGCTCAGATATATCAAATAAATTACTGGTTTCCAGAATGTATAAGAAACTCCTACAGATCAATATGAAACAGACAGAATTATAGAAAAATTATCTAAGTTACAGATTGGAAATGCATATGAAAAGATGCTCAACCTCACTAGTAATCAGGAAAACGCAAACTAAAACAAGAAAGCACTTCACATGCATTAGAATGTCAAATGTAAAAAAAGTCAAATAATGTCCTCTGGGAAGTGGGTTTGAGTGTAAGTTGGTACAACCACTTTAGAAATAATTTAACACTATTTTGTAAAGTTTAAGGGAGACATACTATGAAAACAACAGTTCTATTTGTACACACACATTAGTTGAAAGAAATTTTTGCATATTTATACCAGGAGACATGTATAAGGATGTATATTGCAGTATTTTTGCAAAATAGTAAAAGTGGAAATAAGGTGCTGTGAGGTAATAGAAAACATATATTGGTCTCTGCCCCTGGTTCCTGGACCAGAGCTCCTAAAACCCTCATAATTTCCTAAGTGGTAAGAGTGTTAGCAGCATCTCTTATTCTAGTATTTGTCTTTGATCCCAGTTCCTGAAACAGGGTACTAAATCCCTTGGAATTTCCTGGGTGACAGGACTGTCTTTTGTTCTAACAAGGCTCCTAGATGGATCCTGGATGAGAGCTGGTCACTGGAAAGACCAACCCAAGATTAGAAGCTTGGAATTTTCAGCTGTATCTCCTACCCCTGAGGTGGGAAAGGGACTAGAAAATGGAGTTAATAATTGATCATGTTTGTGGGACTGAGCCCACGGATGAACCGTGGGATCTGATGCAATTTTCAGGTAGGTAGTGTCATAATTAAGTTAAATTATAGGACACCCTTGGGTTCTGGTCCTTCTGAATGTTCTCTCTCAGCCCCATACCCCCATCAGGGTTTGCCTATTCTTCTCTAGCACAAAGCCCCCCATCAGGAGCTTTCTCCTTATTAGGCAACCCCCAAAGAGAGTACACAGCAAATTCTTCTTTTTAAAAAATTATCATTTTTGAAATATAGTTGACATACAATGTTATATTAGTTCCAGGTGTAAAACAGTGATTCGACAATTCTATATATTACGTAATGTTCACCATAGTAAGTGTAGTCCCCATCTCTCACCACACAAAGTTATTTTCATCCCCGTGACTTTTTCATACCTGGAATTTTTTTAATTTTTGTTTTATTTTTATTATTATTTTCATTATTTATTTATTTATTTATTTAAAAGGTTTTATTTATTTATTTGACAGAAAGACAGCGGGAGAGGGAACACAAGCAGGCCTCCTGCCGAGCAGGGAGCCCAATGTGGGGCTCGATCCCAGGACCCTGAGATCATGACCTGAGCTGAAATCAGACGCTTAACCAACTGAGCCACCCAGGAACCCCCATACCTGGAAGTTTGTACCTCTTAATCCCCTTCACCAATTTTGCTCATCCCGCCAACAGCTTGTTCCCTGTGTTTGTGAGTCTTTCTGGTTTGTTGGTTTTGTTTTTTAGATTCCACAAATAAATGCAATCATATGGTTTTTGTCTTTCTCACAGCAAATTCTTATACTGAATTCACTCTCTTTTTCTTTCTTTTCTCTTTTCTATCCTTTCTAGTTGCCCCATAATCTACCAAAATTTTTACCAAACCCTGATGTCCTGTGACTTATATTTAATGAATATTTCCTCCCATCTCTCAAAGAGAAAGCGCAATTCTGTAATTCACATTTGAAATCTCACCTTCCTTTGCTTCTGCTGCCTTAAGGCCCCCCATTCCTTCCGCCCTCTCCCAGCCTGTCATTTCTGGGGACATGTCCCCACTGTACACTCTGCATTTCCAGATAGAGTCTGTGATTTGTTAAAATCTCTTAGATTTGACTGGCTGCTTTGGTTCTTTTTTATATGTTTTTTTTTTTTAAGATTTTATTTATTTTATTTCGGAGAGAGAGAGTGAGAGAGAGAAAGCATGGGGGGGGGGAAGTGGGAGAGGGAGAAGCAGACTCCCCGTTGAGCAGGGAGCCCGATGTGGGACCTGATCCCAGGACCCTGGGATCATGACCTGAGCCGAAGGCAGATGCTTAACGACTGAGCCACCCAGGCTTCCCTGGCTGCTTTGGTTCTAAAGTTGGGAGGCCAACACGGTTTATTCAAGAATAAAAGTTTCTTTGAAGTCAGGGACACAAAGAATCTTTGCAACATGCTTTTCAAAGCAACTGTGTGTATACTCCTGAGCTCATGGAAATGAGGAAGGAAAAGAGATAGATTTCCACCAGCTGAGATGGTCTTAAGAGTTCTGCTCCTTATCACATCAGCACACTCTCTCTTAGCTGGCCTTTTCTGAAAAAGGATTTCACAACATTTGCCACCTTATAACTCAACAAGCGTGTTATTTCCTGTCAGTTTAACTTCTCCAAACTTTTGCTTAACAATAGCCAGAAATTCTCAGAAACAGGAGGATAGTGCAACCCTGCTCTTCCTCATCACCATCTGTTATCTCCCTGGAGTTCCTGAAACAATACAGATGGTGAGCTCTTAGCAGAGGCCAGAAGTGGGGACAAGGCACGGCCTTCCCTACATGGCCCTGCCGAACAGGGTCCCTCCATTTCTTTGTCCTGCCAGCACTCATGAGTCTATTATTTGATACTATTAGTGTATTTCTCTTTGTGACTGACATTTCCTAAATTTTTTCCAACAGGATGTCTTCTGTACCCAGTGGCTGCTAAAAAAAAAGAAAAAAAAATTTGCCTGGCTGTGACAACTGCTGGGTGGACCAGGCCAAGGAAAGAGAGGTGGTGTCCTTGGAAGAAGGCAGACCTTTCCCACCTCCAGGTTGGACTGGATTTCTAAGTGCAAACAGATATCTTATTTTCTATTTTGGATTTGGTAGTCATCTCTTGAGATAAGCAAGAAGAGATCCTTCCTAGCTTGCCAACTTGGTGATTCTGCCTGAATTCTTGTAAATGACAACTTTGTTTATTAATGGAATTGTGCATTTGAGAGTGAAAAGCCTTATTTTGTCCAACTTTCTGATTTTGCAGGTGAGGAAAGCAGCCCAGAGACGTTAAAAGATATCCCCAATAATAGTAGTAGTATTTAAATTACATAGCTCAAAAGCGCTATCACCTGCATTGTACAGAAGAGGAAAGGGACGATCAGAGTGATGAGATTGACTGGCTCAGGACAGCACAGAGTCAGTAACAGAGGCTGGACTTGAGGCCAGGTCCCCTGATTCCCACTATGATGCTCTTTGACAGTCACCATAGCCTCTGGGCACGGGAGGGGACTTCGGAAATAGAGACGTCTGCTGCCCAGAGCCCCACTTTACTTTTTTGTCTATACTTGGTGATTCATAACAGTACTAGAAGTGCACATGCAATTAAAAAATTCAATTATATTTATTTGCTCTTCATTAGTGAAGCACATGGTATGCAATTCACAGGGCACAAAGGAGCAGACAGTGAAAAAAATCTCCCTCATGCGCCTGTCTCCCATCTGGTTTCCCTCCCCAACTTCTTGGGTGTCCTTTCAGATATGTGTAATGCTTAGATAAGCAAATACATACAAATGCATTTATGCATTTTTAATAAAAAAATGGAAGCATACTGTACTCTGTTCTCCACCTTGCATTTTAAAACATTTGATATGTTTTGGGTATCACCCTTATCAGTGCAGATAGAGCTGCCTCCTTTTTACCGGCTGCAAGTATTCTACCGAAAGGAGGTACTAGAATTTGCTTATATCCAGTCCACTCTTGATGGACATCAAGGTGGTTTCCCTTCTTAGGCTGTTGTTAAGAAGAATATACTATACATGTTTTTGTATACATTTGCTATAATACCTAGCAGAGGTTGGCAATCTACAGCCTGTGGGCCAATTTCAAGCTGCCATTTGTTTTTGTAAATAAAGTTTTATTGCGTGGCAGCCACGCCTGTTTGTTTACATATTGTCTGTGGTTGCTTTCATGCTACAACAGCAGAGGTGAGTAGTTGCAACAGAAATACGTGGCCTGAAAAGAAAATGGGACACCTCGCTGGCTCAGCAGGTTAAGCGTCTGCCTTCGGCTCGGGTCATAATCCCAGGGTCCTGGGATCGAGTCCCGCATCGGGCTCCCTGCTCAGCGGGAAGCCTGCTTCCCCTTCTGCCTGCAGCTCCCCCTGCTTGTGCTCTATCCCTCTCTCTCTCTGACAGATAAATAAAAAAAAAAAAAAGAAAGAAAGAAAGAAAAAAAAAATACATGGCTTAGAAGCCCAAAATATTTACTACCTGGCCCTTAAAAAAAAAAGATTTTATTTATTTATTTGAGAGAGAGAGAGAGTGCTCTCCTTATCACATCAGCACACTCTCTCTTAGCTGGCCTTTTCTGAAAAAGGATTTTTTCAGCGGCAGCCCTGCATCCCAGGACCCTGAGACCATGACCTGAGCCGAAGGCAGACGCTTAACCGACTGAGCCACCCAGGAGCCCCACTACCTGGCCCTTTAAAGAAAAGGTTTGCTGGACTCCGATCTATAGGACAAATTCCTATCAGTGAAATTGCTGGGTTAGGAGTTTCGCATTTCGCACTTGACAGTTAGTGGCCCCATTCTCTTCATAGAGGTTGGACTTGTTCATTCTCCCACTGGCAGCGTGTTTTTCCATGTTCACACCAATGTAGTTCATTGGACATTTTCACCTTTGCCCGTCTGATAGGTAGAAAAAAATATTTCTCTGGATCTGTTTTGCCTTTGTCTGACTTGGAGTGAAATCAGGCATTTTTTCTGGTTGGAGAAGGGTGATGCCTGTGAGGGAGAGAGAAACAAATGCGAAGGAAATTATCGGTCTCCATTGCTTGCTGTAACTGAACTCATATCACGAAACAAACCCAGCAGAGACCCTACCGCCGCGGAAGCGCGGGGGTCTGCAGACCCCGCCGCCAGTCTCCTCCCTCCTACCCAGAAAATGGATTCTGAACAGCACCTGCTTCCTCCGGCGGCTCCGCTCTGGGTTTAATCACCGCGCACGCTGTGAGCAGCTGCTAGGTGGGAAAAGTGAGTTCTGGTTTCAATCTCGGCAAAGTGGAACTGAGACCGTGGGAAATTCCTGCACCCGGGGAGGCTCTTCAGAAGGTGCGGTTCAGCCTCAAAGAAATGCCAAGACAAGCGCTACCCGGGGTGGGAGTGGGGAAGCAAATCCACCCCCTCCTTTTTTTTTTTTTTTAAAGTAGGCTCCCTGCCCAACGTGGGCCTTGAACTCACGATCCTGAGATTATGAGTCATGTACTCCACTGCCTGAGCCAGCCAGGGGCCCAGATCCACCTTTCGATTGGGGACGCAGAGAGGGAAGTGCTTCTTGCCCTCTTGTGGGTTTAGACTGTGCTGTTGGGAATGGGGGTTTGCTGTTGGGAGTCATGTGTGAGACACAGCGAGGGGCTCCGGGGTCCCTACCAGACTCAAGAGGCGTCTGCTCCTCTCGCTGGACAGGAGGAAGGCAGTGAGGCCCAGCGTTCCAGGGTCCAAGTTCGTTTGGACATTTGTTCATTAGGCGAGCATTTGCAGTTCCTACTTTTTCGGCTGTTTAGCTTGGAGAAAGGTCCTTGATCGGGTGCTAAGGTGTTCTGGTTGTGGGGACTGACAGATGCCAGGGCCGGGGGCCAGCTGAGTCTTTACAGCTTGTCAAATTTGGAGATAAGTTGCTTTGAGAATAAAGCTTTATTCCAAAAAGATAGCAAAGGACTAAAGTTTTATAGGTGGTGAAGCTGAAGAAAAGGCTCCTCAGCAACTAACTAGATCCTTAAAATATGGCAAGGCCGTCATCACATTTCAATGTGTAAAAATTAGATTCTTAAGTTCCCGGAGAGGAACTTTTGGAAATGACTGTGCTGGAAATGTGCTAAATCAATGATGGTAAATCTATTTAATGGAAGAGTATGTGGCTGTTAAAAGAATGCGGCAGATCCGTATGTACAGATATGGAATCTTTTCCAAGAAATCAATAAATGGAAACGTCAAGGTAAGGGGCGGTAACTAAGTGTCTGGCATCAGGATTTCTAGAAGCAAAGAGTGAGACAGGGATTCTTGTGCTTTGAGGAGGGGTTGCTCCCAGGAGAAGGGGGGCTGGGGAGTGGGGCAGGGCAAGGGAAAAAGCTAAGCAAGGCCTCGGTGCACATCAGCTTTCGCCTGATCCCGCAGGGAGCACAGGGGCCCGAATTGTACCACAGGGTTGTCCAAGGTCTTACCCCCGTGTTGGCTGCAGTGCGTCCCGGGCTGGGGGGTGGGTGGAGGATTCTCTGCGGAAGAGGGCAAGTGTGAACCGCAGGTAGCCCTCGCTCACGGCAGCCAGGCGATGGGTGCGCTGGCTCTCCAGGACATCTGAGTAGAGCTCCAGCAGTACCTGCTGTGGAAGAGGTGCTGCCATTTGTGGGACAGGGTAGAAATGCATATAAATAGGCTTGTGCATATGGGGACTAAGAGCGGAGGCTCTTATCCTGGACCCCATGGAACCCTAAGTGCTTCAGAGATAGAACCATATTTCAATATAATTGGTTTCTTTTTAATCCTCTGTATTTTATTTTACGTATTTTCAGACATTATCCCTAGGCTCCATCAGACAGCTAATGAGCGCGTGGTGCACGCCCAAGGATAAAGAGATGCAAGAAGGCAGTAACAGTGCTCATTTTTGCTGGGTGAGGCCGAGGTGTTTACTTAGGGGGCGGGGCTCAGGAGTGGGAGGGAGACTTCTCATTCTTTGTACACGCTTTTGTACTATTGGAATTTTCACTCTGTGCATTAATTATATTTTAAAAAGATAAGAGAAAAAAGAAAGAAAATGTATTTTAAAAAATTACCTACTTCTCTGAAGAACTAGGAGGAACGAAGGAGGAAGAGCAGATATGAGGGGAAGTATCCCTCAAACGAACCTGATTGTTCCTGGGTTTTCTTTTCACTCTCATTTCCTGGGGTGCCTTTTCTGTTTTATACTCCGATTGCTTGCTTTCCTCTCCAAAAAGTCCAAATCTGTCTCTCTAATGCTTGTATGCGATTTTGAAGCTGTTTTTGCACACTTGGATGGAACCTACATAATTATCTTTTACTAATTTTTGCTCAACTCCTAATCAAATGATAACTAAAGTGTGATGTCATTTCTTAGCATATATACCTATACTTGCCAAACAAACCACTTTAGTCTGCACGATTTTTGTGGGTCAAAAGCATGCCTTTAAATGGAGAGCGTATTTCCGTGATGAGAATAAATTTGGGGGAGGGGATTGTTTCATGCTCAAGATGGAGGTTTTTAATCAGACCACATTTGAGGACATTAGATGTCTCCTTTATTCACAATATACTTCCAAAGAGTCAAGATTTACTAAATTCCACCTCTCAGTATTTTAAAATGAATGTGCACTCTCCACCATTTTTGTTGCCAAGGGAGCTCACATCTGCCCTGGAAAATCTT
Organism: Halichoerus grypus; assembly: GCF_964656455.1. Classification (NCBI taxonomy): domain Eukaryota; kingdom Metazoa; phylum Chordata; class Mammalia; order Carnivora; family Phocidae; genus Halichoerus; species Halichoerus grypus. Next base: position 100,275,221 of record NC_135713.1, read on the forward strand.
CCCGTGGAGCGATGTCAGCAGAGATAAATGAATGAGAGTACATGCGGTTCTATAATAATAGTGCAATTTGGCTAAGGGGTGACATCATCTTTTCACTGTTGTATCTGCCAGTCTAAGTAGCAATAAGTCCAGCTGAGCTAGAGAATGAATTACAGGGAGAGTACACGGGCAAGGCGGGATGAAACATAAAAAATGGAATGGAAAATTAAATTTAAAAAGAAGGTAGCTTTGAATAGATCCAGCCCACAATATATTTTTTCTTATGTATGGTTCTGATTTAATTACCACGTCAAAATTTGCCATCATTTCGGATTATGTGGAAAGATGCAAAGCTTCTTTCCTAATGGCTGTTTTGCTATATATACACATGGGTACCACCAGTGTATAAATAGGGACGTTGGAATTGATTTTAGTCTTTAAAGGGCACATTTAAATGCTGGCAGATAAAATGCCTTTATCAGTTCAATCCACTCACTGTGATCCCACATGGTTCACTGGTAACACTTGAAGGAGGGTTTGCTGGGTTTTATTTGGATATTGAGAGAACAATATCACCATCCTACATGCTGATGAACCCCGGACATGGTTTGTTTCTGGGGAGGAGCAGGATATGACTCTCTATTGGTTCTTGGAGGGCTGGATCAGTATTTACTCATTGCCTTTTTTTTCTTTTTAGGTAACAGCTTTATTGAGATAGAATTCACATACCGAAATATTGGTCCTGTTTGCTAATTTTTTATATTCCTGTCCTCTAATGTCCACTGGCGTTGGATGATGAATTTCTGCAAAGGCATTGATAGAGGCTATGAGGAATAAACCCTGCAGATGGATCAAATAAAAACATCAGGTTTCCAGGCTGGATAAAGGAGTCATGAAAAGGAGGGAGAAGCAGAAATGAAGGACAGAGAGACTTCTAGAAGTAAAATGAGCAGTTGGTTATTGAAAAGAAAGTCTTCTGCTGTTTGAATAAAGACTGAAGAGCTTTCATCGTTGGCTCCCCACATGGTTGTGTCTTTTTTGAGCAGCAAGTCGCAAGAAGAAGAAGGAACTCAGAGTTGAACTAATTAGTAGTAATGAAAATGTAGCAAACATCAACAACGAATTTCCTAGGCAATTTCATTTCCAAAGCACATTCGCATGTATCACAGGTAAAATGTTTTCCACAAACACCATTTTTAACATAGGATTTTATTTGCAGAAGCTATTTTTTGTGGCCTAAGGAAGAAATGGCTCATTGAAACAGAACTTTGCTGATTTGGTTTCAAAGAATTCTAGGATATGAAGAATTCTGTGGAACACAGGGGTTCAGAAGTCCCTGAACACAGAACAGGCATGTCTGGTAATGAAAATGTTCTTTTGGTCTAGCGTTATGTTTATGCTTTAAAAGCATGATTATGCTAGGAATAGGCAGAAGCAGAAAAGAGGAAGTAAGTAGGAAAATACTTGATATTTGAATAGGCTTTATACTTTCCAAAATACTCAGCCCCCACCAAAGCCTGGTAGCAGTATTATCCTCATTTTACTGATGAGAAACATGCTTCTAAGAAAGTTGTTTTACAAGTGACAGAAAATTCAACTCAAACTGGCCTAAGCAATAAAAGGTATGTGTCTTTCCGTGTGTGTGTGTGTGTGTGTGTGTGTGTGTGTGTGTGTATGTTTGGCTCACAGAATTGAAAAGCCCAGAGCAGGAACCAGCTTTCAGTGGTTCAGTGATACCATCAGGGGCCAATTTCTCTAGACGGCTCCCAGTTCTGTTTTCCTAAAATATAGTTTTCTTCTAAGACAGGCTTTCCTCTTGAGGTGGCAAGATGGTTGTTAATAGCTCTAAATCAAGTTGGGAAAAAAAAAGAAGAAGAAAAAGAGTACCTCTTTCTCACAGTCCCAGCAAAAGTCTAGTGATTGTGTCTCATTGGCTGTGATTGGGTCACATGTTCATCCCTGAACCTATCACTGTCGCCAGAAGGATGCTGTCCTCTGATTCACCAGACTGTAGATAATAACTCCCAGCCTGAATGTATGGAGAGGGGGCTGGATGGCTTTCCACAGGTGAAGAGAGGCACTCACCCAAGTTTTATTGAGATATAATTGATAGATAACATTGTATAAGTTAAAATTACCTAATTTTGCATCTCTAGTGTAGGTTGATTGAATGTTAATCCAATATTGATATGAGATATATATATATATATATATATATATATATATATATATATATATATTAGCAACTGGATTCTAAACTTTTTGAGGGTAAGGGTTATATTTTGATAGTTTTTGGGTCTTTGTGCACAGTGTTTAGCATGCTCATTTTCCTTTAATCAAAATTCAAGAGATACTTAATTGAGTTATTGAAATAGTTTTCCTGGTGAGATTATTAAATTAACTTGTACATTGCTCTGGAGCAGCTGCATACTGATTCCTTATCCATTACGGTGAAGGAGGGGAAGGGAGGATGGAGAATCCATTTTTATAAAGCTTTCCAGGTGATTCTCTTCAGAGCATTTAAAAAATTGGCCTCAAGATTTCAGCATATAAATATCAGAAAGCCGGTTGACTGACATATAACTCTTCAGTGTATCACAAACAGCCAAGGAAGTGATGTTGAAGTCAACACCCATTAGAAATCTCTTGTAAGGGAAGACATACAACTGTAAGAACTCAAAAAGAACAAATCAACAAGAATTAAAATGGAAGAGGAAGACTGGTTAAATTGTGATGTTTTGGTTGCCTATTGCTACATAACAAATTGCTCCAAAACAGAATGGCTTAAAACAACAGTCATTTATTATTTCTCTTTTTTTTTTTTTTTATTTATTTATTTGAGACAGAGAGAATGAGAGAGAGAGAGAGCACATGAGAGGGGGGAGGGTCAGAGGGAGAAGCAGGCTCCCTGCCGAGCAGGGATCCCGATGCGGGACTCGATCCAGGGACTCCAGGATCATGACCTGAGCCGAAGGCAGTCGCTTAACCAACTGAGCCACCCAGGCGCCCCTATTATTTCTCATTACACGGGTGGCCTGGGCTAAGCTGGCTGGTTTCTCAGCTCCATTTGGTGTAACTGCAGTCACTCACAGAGCTGCATTCAGCTGGGAGCTCAACTGGGGCTGGAACGCCTGAGAAGGCCTCTTACGGTTGAAAGTTTCTCTCCTTGTGATGTCTCATCGACCAGTAGTCTGGCCGTCACTCCTTTGCAGGATGATGGCTGGCTTCCAAGAGGAGAAGCAGAAGCTGTCAGTTCTCTTAAGTGAGCTCAGAAGTGTCAGAACATCAGTGTGGCTACCTCTATTGGATAAGCCAAGGGATAGGGCCAGTCCAGATTCTAGAGCGAAGGAAGGAAAGTAGACTCCACCTCTCAGTGTCAGGAGTGTGCAGAGGGAAGGGAAGAATTGCTGGAGGCCATATTTGGGTACTTTCTACCATACTTACTTATAGTTATATCTGGCACACAGTAAGAAGTGGCGATGCCTTTGGGTCTTCTAAATTTAAGCCTAAAAACAACTACAGGATCCATGCAATGGAATACCATTCAGAAATAAAGAGGAATGAAATACTGATACGTGCTACACCACAGATCTACTCAAAAACATTATGCCAAGTAGAAGAAGCCAGACACAAAAGCCCACGTATTGTATGATTCCATTTGTATGAAATATCCAGAAAAGGCACCTCTAAGGAAATGAAAAGTAGATTAGTGGGATCCTGGAGGTGGGAATGGGGATTAATTGTAAATGGGCATGAGAAATCCTACTGGGGTGATAAAAATGCCCTGAAACTAGATTATGGTGATGGCTACATAATTCAGGAAATTTATTGAAAATAACTGAATTGTACACTTAGGAGGAGTGAATCTCATGATCTATAAATTATAAGTCAATGAAATTGTTAAGAAAATGCAGAAGGGTGGTCTTTAATTCAAGCAACATGTTCCTGGAGGCTTTGCATAATTAAAATGTTGACAGTTGAAGGGTAGTGGAGGGGATGTATTCACAAAGTGTAAGACCCCACACCTATTTTGGCTATTTTTGCTTGAAGTGCTTTTGTTTTCTTAGCCTTGTAAGAGATACTCTCTCCTAATTTAACAATAAGGTATGTCGAGGTTGGTATCTGGACTTCTTCCCTAGTTTTTTGGACTGGAAGTTAGTGTAATTTCAGTGACCGATTTTCCAGTGAGTTTTTCAGTCCTAGGGTCATCACTTAGGTAAACACCTGTGTGGCACCGTTAAAGACTATTCAAAAGATTTTAATTCTTTTTTAAAAAAGATTTATTTATTTATTTTGAGAGAGAGAGAAAGAAAGCACGCAAGCAGGAGGAGGGACAGAGGGAGATGGAGAGAGAGAAATCTCTAGTAGACTCCCCACTGAGTGCGGAGCCCAACTTGGGGCTCCATCTCAGGACCCTGAAATCAAGACCTGAGCCGAAATCAAGAGTTGGACCCTTAACCAACCAAGCCTCCCAGGCGCCCCAAAAGATTTTAATTCTTTTTTTTTTAATTTATTTTTTGACAGACAGCGAGAGAGGGAACACAAGCAGTGGGAGTGGGAGAGGGAGAAAACGGCTTCCCACTGAGCAGGGAGCCCGATGCGGGGCTCGATCCCAGGACACTGGGATCATGACCTGAGCTGAAGGCAGATGCTTAATGACTGAGCCACCCAGGCGCCCCCGAAAGATTATAATTCTTAACAACTGTCACATTTAAAGTGAGAGCACAACGGCTACTGAAATCACTGGTGGATGTTTGGATGTACATAAGTGATAGTTTCTGCTGATCAAAGATTGCAGGTGTTTCTGTTAACCAGTTCAAGTGACACCTTCCTATGACATTAACCGATACATAGTTTGCAAGTCACTCAGCCTGCCCATCTTGAAATTTTGCAAGCTTTGACAAATTTTTACATTTAAGGAGAGTTCATATTGTTTAAAATTTTGCTCACAAAGTGAGACTTTATTATTATCTGTGTGTTGCACTATTTGAAATCATTCAAATTCACATGAAATTCAAATACACTAGGTCATAGGGTTGGTGATGGTGAGAACTTGCCGGCCCTGCCTTCCCCTCCCCACCGTGTTTTCCCCTCCCCACCGTGTTATTGTGATGGGAAAACCTCAACATTCAGCATGTGCATTCCAGATGGTTCGTGAGCCCTTAGTATTTGCTTCTATTCAGTTTGTAAGGAGTTTGTGTTCCATGAATTTGCATTAAGTTTCAGGTTAGATTCAATAATCCTAAATACCAAATGAAATTCTATCTGATCCATTCAGCCTCTGAATCTTGTTGGAAACTCCAAAATTGGCTTGGGTTTTCTTCAAGGATTTATGAATCTGGGCTGAATTTGAGGTTCAAAAAGGACTCAGCCAGAGTTGCTTTAGTCTGGAATTTTCAAAAGAAGTGTTTTGTACATTTCTTTCAATACACATCAAACAAGTTGTCAACGTCTGCTGGATTTATGTCCTGCTCTTCCTAAATACTGGACTACCCATTTTAGGTCTTCGTTTCTTCAGCAGTGTTATGGGTTGAATTGTGTCACCACCCCCCTCCACTTATATGTTGAAGTCCTGACCCCCACGACCTCAGAATGTGACCTTGTTTGGAGATAGGATTTTACAGAGGTAATCAAGTTAAAATGAGTTCTTTAGGGTGGGTCCCACCCCAGTATGACTGGTGTTTTTGTAAAAAGGGGGAATTTGGGTACAGAGATATGCACATAGGGAGAACATATATGAACATCAAGGCAGAGATAAGGTGGATGTGTCTATAAGCCAAGGAATGCCAAAGATTGCCTGCAAACTACCAGAAGCCAGGGGAGGGGACTGGAACAGATTTTTCCTCACAGTTGGAACCAACCCTGCTGACACCTAGACCTAGGACTTCTAGCCTCCAAAACTGTGTGATGATAAACTTCTGTTGTCTAAGTCACTCAGTATGTAGTACTTGGTTATAACAGCCCTAGCAAACTAATAACATTGGTAAAATAAGAAGATAGAGAAATGGCATTTGTTTTGGGCCTTGGTCAAATCCTTTCAGTGCACTATGTCAGTTGATTTTCAATAGAAAACCCAGAAAGGTAGGCATCCACTTCATCGTCCCCACGAGGAAATGAAGGCTAAGCAGCTTGGCCAAGATCACATAGCTCATTTCCTTCGCCGATGCTGGAACACAGATGGCCTCGTTCCTAGTTCAGTCCTCTGGTGCTTGTGAGGGGCAGAGTTTGGGAATTAAAGGCAGGATTAACAGAGATGATCTTCATCTACAACATTAGGAGTTGGATGAGATAATAGCATATGTTACTCTCTATGTGTCAAGCACTGTCTAAGGCCTTACCAAATTAACTCACTCATTTACTTCTCATAACAACCCTATGAAATAAGTGTTATTATTCCCATTTCGTAGGAAAGAAAAGTGAGACACAGAGAGATTATGTAATGAAGGAAATGTTGCCATTCATATGAGTGAGCTCCTAGGAGGGGAGTGGAAATTTGCCTAATTTCTTTCTCTGATGATTTTATTTTATTTTTATCTGTATATCATATCTCAAGCATGTATCATATCATATATCATTTACACATCATGTATCAATTGTGAAAAAAAATTCAAGAGACTTTACCAAAATACCAGGTCAATTATTTTAATATTTCCAGAGTGCCTTCTAGACGTTTTTCCATTTGCGTGAAGAATCTTTACACAGGGTACTCATAACATATATAAAAATTGGTATTCTGCTTTCTTTCCATTTAATATCATACTAGAAGCCTTTCCTTGTTTTAATGCAGTACATATCTGCTGTGATCATTTTAATTTTATTTTTTAAGTTTTTATTTATTTACTAATCTCCACCCCCAACATGGGGTTCGAACATATCACCCTGAGATTTAGAGTCAAATGCTCTTCCAACTGAGCCAGTCAGGTGCCTTTGCTGTGATCTTTTTTTTTTTTAATTTTAAAGATTTTATTTATTTATTTATTTACTAGAGAGAGAGAGAGAGTGAGAGAGTGTGAGTGTGAGCACAAGTCGGGGAGGGGGAGGGAGAAGCAGACTCCCTGCTGAGCATGGAGCCTGATGCGGGGCTTCATCCCAGGACCCCAAGATCATTACCTGAGCCAAAGGCTGACACTTAACTGACTGAACTACCCAGGCGCCCCAGGGCCATGAACTTTTTAACGAATACTTCAGAAATCCTCTGTTAAGCTATGGAGGTTCTTCTTTTTGGAAGAATTGAAGAATAACCCGACTAAAGTTGAGGAAAAGGTCAACATGCGATTTGACCAGGTTACCTGCAATTTTATGTTTCTGTGCTTTGGTGCTTAATTAGCAAAAACTACTGATGTTTGTTGAAAGCTGTTCCAGTTGCTATTGCTGCATAATTGATCATCCCAAACTTGCTGCAAAGCAGCGGCCATTTTATTATGTTCAGGGACCTGTGGGTCCAGAATTCAGAATGCATATGATCAGCACGATGGGCCAGCTTATTCTGCTCCATGATGTCTGGGGCCTCAGCTGGGAATGCTGGGAGAATAGGGGCCAATTTGATGATGGTCTGAAATCATCCAAAGGTTTTTTCACTCGTGTGTCTACAGGGTGATGTTCACTATTAGCCGAGGCCTCGGCTGGAAACTCGGCTGGAATATCTAGAGCTTTCTTCTTTGTACTTGGATCTTCCCCTAGCATGGCAGGTGGGTTCCAAAAGCAAGCATTCCAACAGAGCCAGGCAGAAGCTGTGAACTTCCTATGAACTTGTTTTGGAAGTACATAGTGTCGCTTCCACTGTTAGTCATAAACCCTCCTGATGTTCAAGGAGGGAACCTTGATTCCCTTATCTTGATGTGAGGAAAGTTAAAATCACATCGAGGACACGTTGGATGGGAGTTATTGTTGGGGCTAGTTTTGAAAAATGAAACCTGCAACAAAGTCCTTGAAGTAAAACTCTCTATTTGTGATTTGTGTTTGCTTTTACGGCTCTTGTGAATAAATATACTTAAAAAACAACAGTGCCTCTCTTTTCTTTAATCTAGATTTACAAAATGTGGTTTATTTGATATATTTTACCCCTAACGGATAGCTGCTGAAAGAATGAACTAATCCTGGTTTCCCTACCAACTTTTATGACCTTGGACAAGTGACCTGTCTCTTTCCCTCTGTTTTAAAATTCCAGTATAGTTAACATACAGTATTATATTAGTTTCAGGTGTACAATGTAGTGATTCAGTCCTTCTATATAGTTCTTAGTGCTCATCAAGTTAAGTCTACACTTAATCCCCTTCACCTATTTCACCCATCCCCCCACCCACCTCCCCTCTGACAAGTGGCTTCTCTTGACTTCGGGTTTCTCATCTGTAATAATTGAACCTACTTCACTGGGCTGTTGTACGGGTTAAATACATTAATGCCAGTAAAGCAATTAGTATGATACCTGGTTTGGTTTATAGTGAGCACTCCATAAACAAACAATAACTGTTACTGTTGTCATTATTGTTGTCCAGGTACAGAAGGCTTATATAATTTTTTTCCACAGCAGCTACAGGAGTGTTTTTGACCTGGTGCTTTGATTAAAAAAAATCTTAGTTTCACATTTTTGTAAAATTTCAAACAACCTTAAAGGAAGATGTGGGATAATAAAAAGCCGATTAAAAAAGGTAGCAGAATGAATTTAACTGGAACCTGATATACTGAATTGGTGTCCTGAGGTTCTCGAAAAACTCAATGGAAAGGAAGTCCACTGAATCTTAAATTGAGGAAATGGGGTCTTTGAAGAGTTGACTTTATATTGAAATCCCCAGTGGTGTCACCTGGGACCTCCATTTCCATTCCTCCACCTCCCACCTCTTGGAGATTCAAGTAAACTAGGCTCAGGCCCAACCAACACCCTTCCTATAATTCTTCGCTTGTCCTTGTTGTTATAAGGCTGGGCTCCCTAGTCTTCACCTGTATGTCTTTCCAGGGCCATCTATGTTTTACCTTCTACATTCTCTTGGAGAAAAGCATTGCCTTTTCCAGCTTTTACAAGAAATTGAATCCCACAGAGGACATTTATCATGATTTTTATAGGTCTATTAAAGACTGGAGCTGTGGGGGGAAAGGTTCACATGGTAGAGCATTTAAGAGCCTGTTCTCTCTTGCCTCCTCTTCACCCCTCAGTCTTTACCTCTTGCAAGACTGAACTCCAGATACCAGACCCTCCCAGACTTGATTAGCCCCCTAGGAGGCATATTCCCATTGACCAGCTAGAGAAGATAAGTAATGGAAAAAATTTAAACCGAGAAATCACTGAAGAGAATCAGAGCAACATCTTCACATATATGAAGTTTAATGCCGTTTTTAACCATGGAAATGCAGTCTGACTGGAATATGCTGAAATATGCTTTATACACAGTATCTCATTTCATCCTGTGACCAGGACAATGAAATGAGTACTATTATTATGCCCCCATTTTACAGATGAAGAGACTGAGGCACAAAGAAGTGAAGTAGACAAAGTTATCTGAAGCTATGATGTTTAACTGCAGAACCTTCACTTTTAACTATTATTCTGTTCTATGTTATTGATAATTCTATATAATCTTTCCTGCTACTGGGCTAAGAATTTTTCGGATGTGAATGGTTTTAAGGAAGAGTTGCATCTACTGTATGATCTTCAGGAGTCTTTTTCACTTTTTAGGGGGAGGTGTCTATGATCCCCTTTACTGATAAATTGGTGCTTTTCTGATTTTGCCTTTTCAGAGTGCTTTTCCTATACTTACTGAAAAATATTTTAATGGAGAAATCACCAATGTGTAAGGTTATAAATGAATCAATATACCATAAAAGATGTTCATTAGGAAGATAAGACCTCCCTAGTTTTTTGGTAATTATTTTATGATATTTCTGATTAATGATTTCATTTGGGCCATTTCAGTGTTCAGTGGTCTTCATTTGTAGTGTTGATTATAGGATGCAGATGCCATGCCTCGTTGGAATCTGACTCTTTTTGACCAACAAATGTGAATTAAAATCAATAGAAATGTCATTAGCATCCCAATATCATGAAAGATAATATAACCATTTCTCATGCGGTTTATTAAAATTTGCTAAAGTGTGAAATATGTAGGACAAGTAATGATGTTTTAATCTTTCACCAAGGTAACAATTGAAAGCTGATTGATTCCATTCAGTAATTATAAAATCAGAATGATGGAAGATTGTAATCAAGTAGGATTCATTCTCCTACTTTGTCACTCCTGCATGCAAGATAAAATTCTCATTTGCATCATCTCTTTTATCTGAAATGAAATCAAACTTCTGTTTGGTTCACTAAATCCAAGAGATAGATAATAGCCTTTCCTGACTCTGGAGGGGATGGTGAGGCAGCCCCTGCCTACTAATAAAGAAGTGGGGACAGTCCTTCTTTAAGACTAGATCATCTCTGTGAGAAGGGCCAACTCTGCGGGGATCTAAATATTCAAACTATAACATTCTTCCAACTTTTGCATGACCTACTGAGTGAGGTAGGGGCTTGTCTATTACGGCCCTGCTCTTCCTGGTTTCCTTAAGACAGCCTTGGGTGAAATGTAACTGACCAAATATTATAGGCTCTCAGTCAATTCAGTTAGCTAGTAGGGTGCTGGGGGGATCTTTCTTGGTTCTAAAAAGCCTGGCAGGAATCCTAATTTCCTTGTCTTTGAAGATAGGGGAGAATTACCATCATCCCATGGATATACAATTGTTAGGTCGGGAGTAAAGAGTGGGGAAGAGAAGAACAGAAGGGTCAGGGAAAGGGAGGCAATTGGGTCTATGCTGGCAAACCTAAAACCTAGAAATTCAAACCCTGGAAGGACAGGGGACCAAGAAAACTGGCAAGTGCCAACATCCATCACCTCATGGGCTTGGTTGGTGGCTTTGAAATGGAGGTTGGAGAGGAGACCATACCTAGCTGTCTTCGTTGCATAAAACAGAGTGTGCCATCAGCTCACTTGGGAACAATGAACCTCACTGGGAAAATAGAAAGTCCTCAGGGAAGTCTTTCTTACTCTACATGGCTCCTTCCTGCCCCCAATTAGATCAGGTCCCCTGATCTATGTGCTGTCAAAGAACTCCATGCTTTTCCTTCATGGTACTTTACACATGATGGTGTTGGTGGGATTATTTGATTAATACCTGTCTCCCCACCATTAGACTGAAAGCTTCGTGAGGGTAGGGACTGAGTGCATGTGTGCTTTTTCTTCACCATTGGGCTTTGAATGTGGTTGAGTCAATGTTCCCTGCATCTACACAAAGAAGCCCGACTAGCATAAGAACTCGGATGCCTTGTTAGGAAAGTGTTTCTCCTTGTTGACTCAAAAAGCTGTCCATCTGTCTCTTGGACCTCTGGTTCCTACTCTGCTAACCATACTGATTAATCATCTACGGGACCTGATTATATATCATTTAGAAGTGACTTTATAACACATCACACAAGTTAATCAGAAAGTATTTCCATTCTCAAAGGACTGGAATCTCTAAAAACTTTTCTTTACTGTAGTCGAGGATGTGGAAGCTATGACCTAGGAATGCCTTCCCATGGCTCAGGGAGTTAGGAGAAAACATTTGCTATACAAATATCTACTTTTATTGTTTTGTTACAGTTACTGACCTTCCCACAGATTTTCTGTGGGCAATAGAGCATTGTGAAAAGATTGTTATTTTTGGAGCCAGACAGACCTGAATCTGAATCCCAGCTCGAACAGTCACTAGCTATGAAGTCTCTCATCTGTAAACTTGGACAAATAGTGCTTGTTTCGCATGGCTGTCCTGTGGATTAGAGATACTGTATTTTAGTGCCTGATATGGTGACTGATATTTTAAGGACTGAATATATGGCAGGTTATAGGGAGGATTATTATCGCCAAATTTCCAAATGTGATAGAAGTCCACGGAAACCAGATAATTCTCTTTAAGAGTCCACAACAAACTGTATGATAGTGCCCAGGAGAAATGGGTATAGTTCTTTTAAAGTCCATGGAGAGACAGACTTTTCATAATGCTGGAGAAAGTTTAATATTCAGGAACATATGGGCATTGACTCTACCTTCTCCACCACCCAAGATATGGCTTTGTTGATGAGTTTATCACAGAGCTACAAGGACTTGGCATTGGAACACATTCCCTTAGATGGAGATACTAGATTATCAGCGTGAATTCTGAAATTGCAGTGTAAGCCCCAAGTTTAAAAGCTTGGCAGAAAATCTGGTGGTTTTCTTACCCTTGGTAGGACCTTTGCTTGCTTGGGGAATGTCTATACCAGCTGCAAGCTCTATAGGGGAAAGAGAAAAGCTAGACCAAAATACACAGCATCTAGTGCTGTTCTGGGCAGAACTTCTCTTCTGTTAAGAATTCTTGGCCAAAAACACTGGGAACATAAAGTACGTGTGTCAGAGGTGTTCCCGGCTGCTCTGAGCCCTCTGGAAACACTGCAGTCCCTCAGCCTAGTGGTTCTTATCCTGGCCTCACAGTAGAATCGCCTGGGGAGCGGTTAAAAAGAGACTGATGCTTGGGTCTCCTCACTGGACCAATTAAATGAAAAGTTTTAGGAAAGAGGCCCATACATCCATATTAAAAAAAAAAAAAAGTTCTCTAGGTGATTTAATGTCCCCGGGTTGAAGATCACTGCTGGCCCAAACTTCTCAATACGAATCACTCTATAAAATCTCATATCCTTACATGTGTAGGGCAGCTACAAGTAGAAGGGTGAATAAAACATAAAAGAATCTATATTTGCTTTGGTCATTTGGTTGAGGGCATTGATCTGGGAAATAGGTCTTTTGCTAATATCACCTGGAATAGAGAGCTCATTGTTTTTTCAACCATTAAAACCGCATAGGAGGCGAGATGATAGTTCTGGGAATGGCACGTCAGGATGTGTCCTTTTAAATGCCGAGTTTTTAGGAAATGATCTGCTTAGAGCACCTCCCTTGGGCCTGATGGTTTGGCAGCTTTATATCCAGCACTTTGCCGCCCATCCCACTGGGATCCTCCCTCTGATCTCAGAATTCTGAAGATGGCTATATTGGCAAAGGCAGCATTTAAATGTAGTTCCTGCAGTGAGCTCCTTGACTGTCATTCCCTCACAAGGGAGGCGCCCATCAGGTGAGTGTTGACTGTGTGGGTGGTACCCATGGAGGAATCATGATGACAGTGTTCTAGAACTGGAGAGACCCAAGAGATGTGTTGGGTCACTCCTCTCAGGGGCTAGGCTGAGGCCCAGAGGCGTAAACCTAGAGAGGTGACAGGGTAGGCAGTGAGTTAGGAAGCACCTGAGTCTATGGTGCAGGTCCCCTCATACCCAAGTTAGGGCTTTTCCTATCTTATATAGTTTCTCCGTTTTCTCACTCTTTTCCTGGATTTCTCTCTCTCTTCCTTTTTTTCCTAGCTCCCCTCTAACTCCATCTGTATCAGGGTTCTCCAGGGAACAGAACTCATAGTATATGCATATATACATGTATATATATGTGTATACATATATATAAAAAAAGGTTTGTTATAAGGTATTGGGTCACGTGACACGGAGGCCGCGCAGTCTCCCGATCCCGCCATCTGCAAGCTGGAGGCACAGGTCCGCCAGAGATGTAGTTTGAAGCTCTGAGAGCTGGAGATTTCAGTCTGGGTCTGAAGGCCTGAGAACCGGGAGTGCCAAGGGAGGAGAAGATCGATGTCCCACTTCAAGCAGTCAGGCAGAAAGGACTCAACTTTCTCTGCCATTTTGTTCTCTTTATGCCCTCAAAGGATTGGATGAGGCCCACCTACACTGGGGAGGGCAATCTGCTTTATTCAATCCACCAATTCAAATGCTAATCTCTTTTTGAAACACCCTCACAGACATACCCAGAAAGGTCTAACCAGCTATCTGGGCATCCCATGGCCCAGTCAGACTGACACATCAATTTAATGACCATACCATCTTCTCCTATATCCCTAGTTTTTCTTTTTGATTTTGTTGTCTTAGGTCTTACAGTCTTTAAGATTTTGTTTGCCTTGACAGAGCTGCTCATGCTGGAAGACTGTTAATTCTTAGGCTCCAATATTTAGTTTCAGTGAAGAAAGTGACTGTTAAAGTTTGTGATCTGTAGTTCAAAACTATAAAAGATTCAGTCAAAAGTAGAAAAAATTAATAGGGGAACCAATGAAAAGGAAACCTAAAGTTAAATATTTTCTGCTCCTTCACAGAAGCAGATGCTGTGAGGGGGGGTGGGGAACGAAGCTGTTGTTCTCTTCCTCGTAGATGGGAAGAGATGATGTTGGACAACTGGAGTGTGGTGTGAAAACTCATTTGAAGAAAACTTCTGTGGCATCTCAGCAGGAGAACATTTTTATCAACAGGATGGTTATTGCCTGCCTGGTTGGAATTTTTTATTTTTTGCATCATTCTATTTGAAATCATAGGGATTGACCACAGGATATTTCCTTCCATTTGTAGGACGTTTTGTATGTGAGATAATACCTTCTCCCCACACATTTTAGGACGTAAAAATGTATTAAAGTGACAAGTATTTTTCCGTTAGATATTACCAAACGAATCCCTATAATATCAGAAAAAGGATAAAGTGTGGATCTAAATGTATTTTTGTTCAATTCCTTTTCTGTTTTCTTAACCTTCCCAGAGTGGATTATCATAAAATTCTCTAGCTGGCCAAAATCCGTGTTCTGGCCTTGGGGGAAAATGACCTCTCTTAAAGTGCTTGTTAACAAGCTATAGTGGACATTTAGTTATTTTTGGTGCTCAACATCTATTCACCCTTTGTGTAATCTCCTATTCCCCATGCTCCCATCAGGTAGTTAAATGAAGCTGCCCCACTCCCAGCTCCAGGAATGGAGTGTATGACCCAGGCCTAAGCCAATGAGCTCACGGTATTCTCCTGCCTGGAACTGTGAGATTGGTCTGTGACCCTCTCCAGCCAATGGGACTGTTGAGAAAGAAACATTCACTGTGTCTGCCCTTGAACCTGAAGGTACATGGGCTGCAGCTGCAGCCAATCATAAAGGAAAAGTCCATCTGAATGTAAACCAACACAGGAGCTGAAACCTAATGGGAAACAGAAAATGTTTCAGTATACTCAGAGGAGATTTAGATAATTGGACAGAGTTTGAGATAAATTAGTGAAGATAAATGTTCTGGGTAGAAGAGTGAGCCCCAAAAGATACGTTGAAGTCCTAACTCTTGGTACCTGAGAATGTGACCTTATTCGGAAATAAGGTCTTTGCAGATGTAATTAAGATGTAAGTTAAGGGGAGGTCGTAAGGAGTAGGGCAGGCCCTTAATTTCAGAAGACTGATGTCCTGATAACAAGAGGAGAAACGATACAGAGAGACATACCAGGTGAGAAGAATGCCACATGAAGACACAGATATACACAGGGAAAAGGGCCATGTGACTATCAGAGCAGAGATCTTCCCTGGAGCTAGAGAGGGACAAAGAAGGATCCTTCTCTATAGACTTCAGAGAGAGCACGGTCTTGCGGACACCTTGATTTCAGACTTCTAGCTTCCAGAACAGTGAGATAATAATATTCTGTTGTTTAAAGCCACACCAGGTTGTTACAGCAGCCCTACAAGACTAATATAATGAGTATCTAAAAAACCTAGCATATGAGAAAAAAACTTTCTTTCTTTCTTTCTTAGTAGGCTCCATGCCCAGCATGGATCCCAGTGCGGGACTTGAACTCACAACCCTGAGATCAAGACCTGAGCTGAGATCAAGAGTCCGACACTTAACCGACTGAGCCACCCAGGCGCCCCAAAAGGATTTTATTTTTTAACTCCAAGGAAAATTAAAAACTTGTTCAGGCAAGAAAGGGTAAATATGGTATACTGCATGACTTAGTTGTCAAGACTTTACTACTCATAGTATTATAAATATTGATTATTAGCATTATCCAAATTATATATACTGGGAAGTATGTATGTGTGGTGGAGCTGTGTGTGTGTGTGTGTGTGTGTGTGTGTGTGTGTATGAAATCATCTTCCTATACTGCAAAGTCAATATAAGGTGCCTACACTCAAATATCTAGAAGCAGCAACATAAATAGGTTATTTAGAAATATGGACATACATAGCAAGTGATTCAGCTAAAAACAGAAGGTGAGGATGGCTGGGACTGCCTTGTTTTTGGAATGAAATTTGTAGAATTATTTGACTCTTTACACTATGTGCACGAAAACCTTCATATAAAGAAAAACTACTTAAGAAAGGAAAAGGATTTTTGAACGTATGAAGGAAATTACTTGTAGAACTAAGGAATGTGCTGCCCTTGGACACAAAAAGGAAATAGAATAAATTCATTTTGGGGGCTAGTTATCCACAGATCTGTAGTTGGGGAGGAGGGTACAGGGGAGGGTCAGAGTTCTATAAAGCCTTCATATCTCCCTTTGTCCCACCTTCACATCCTGCTCTTGTAGAAGGAGGACCTCTGTTACCCTAAGTTCGTTATTATACTTTAAAACCATAAAGTTCATTTTAATAGGGGTTTTTCCTTAAAGCTTAAGGAGGTTCTCAAGATGAATGGCATATATGTTTCCTTGGGGTGGTAGTTGCAGGGTACTTTCTTTTCCCCACTGGAATTCTAAGTCAGATAGGTTCATCTCTGTTAAGTAGCTAATTGCTGAGTGTACCTGGCCTCTTACATTAATCTTATAGCAGATGCTCTCCCAGCCGTTCCCTCCATCCCTCCTCCTTCTGGAGGAATATACTTCCAGCCTGCACTGCTGCTTTTCACCATCAGAGGGCAGTGGGGCCGCAAGTGTCTGGGAAGGAGGGGGAAAGCTGCTTAGCACCTGGGGAGTGGGAGGAAGTGTCTCGCGGTGTTTGCGCAGAAAGCATCTCAGGAGCTTAGACATCGCATTGGTACAAATGGTGCGTTGTCTTCTAAATTTTGTGCCAATCCCAAAAGGCAGGAAGTTTGATCTTAATGTATTTGCCATGGCTATCTATTTCACTATGAGCCAGGAATTTATTAGGAAAACAAAGAGAATCATGGGAATAAGTTTAGATTGGCATTTCCCCGTTTTCCGACTTGTGGAATAGATTTGGTGCATGTTCTGAAAGAGCATGGTGTCAGCCGGAATGGAGCTCTGCTTTCTTCCCTATTATTCTAAAATAGATGTGCTTCTCACATGCACGGTTAGACCGCTTACCCGTGATTTGTATCTCAGGGACAAATCTGGCTTATGAGCACCGTTATTTGTAAACTGCTAACCAGGTTCCCTGAACTGCTGCAATGCTATCCTGACGGGTTGCTGTGAAAATGTGAAGATGTCTGTCAGGCAGGAAAAATTATGTAAAAATGATGTGGGTATAGAAAATGGGATCGACAAAATGTAATAAACTCCTCCTGGGCTGAAGAGCAGAGCTGCATATGTAATGAAGTAGTTTAGGATTACGTCACCTTTTATATAACATCTGGCAGTGACTTTTATTTCAGAGCTAATTTGAAGAAGCCAGGCGCTTTTCTTTTCCTTTCCCCAAGACTGCTTTTATCTGAAAGAAGAAAGAAAGAACTGTTACATTTTGCATGCAAAGAAAGCCAGAGTGTCTAGATTACTCCCTTAAGGTAATGGAAAAAAGAAAAAGAAATTGAAAATGGTCAGGTGAACACGGCAGAAGGAATGAAGAGGTTTGTGTGATTCTTAGTGAAATTGGACCAGTCTAAGCAACCAGACAGGTAATCTGGGTGGCTCTACCCTTCCCTCTTGTCTTCTCTGCTTCTGTAAGACGTGACCCAAGAATGCTCTGGAAATAGTTTTTCCTTAAATATTTTGTCTGAAGTGAGAGATTGAGAAAATTGTTGAGATAATTCGGGAAGATTCTAAAATTTCTTCCTTTGACTTGTGAGAAAAAGCTTTCTCTCAAACCAACACCTTTTTCCCCTGATAATATCCAGACTCTTCCGATCTATCAAAATAGATCGGACGGTCAACCCACCTCTCTAGTTTGTCTATATGGACCATGGAGAAAGGCCTTCAGTAACCCTGAATGGGACTTCACTCCTTGGAAGCCAGGAAGCAGGAGAGGAGAGACCGGCTTTGCTCCTCCTCTTTGTCCTCCCGCAGTTTCTCTGCTCATGCGCACCTCGGTACAACCTGGGCCTTGCTAAACCTGTCTGCCAGTCTCATTGTCCTCCTTCATTGTGTGATTTCTAAATCTTCCATCTTTGTCCAACCGTGAAAATGCCCTTTTCTGAATTTCAAGGCCACGTCTACAATTCAGAAGAGGCAATGTCTTACTTTTGTACTTAGTGAGTTCCCAACAATGTGTTTGAAAGTTAGTGGGATGTTTGAAAGTTGAACAATAGATTTGCATGCTGTAAGGAAGAATGTGTTCTCAGGGAGCTAAAGTAGATGATGAAAACCCTAATTATGGTTTCTGACAGTGCCATCTCTCTGAGGCCTTGGTAACCCTGTGGGTGGGTGAGAACGGGCACATGGGCTGGACTGGGTGGCAACTGCTAGTCATGGTGGCCCAGGGAAGTTGATCCAGAAATCTCTCCTTCCAAGTCTCAGCTTTCCTTCTCTCAGTCCAGCCTGAAAGGGCGAGAGCTGGAGTAAGAGGGTCTGGTTCTTACCTCATATCCAAGAATAAACACACGTGACCCCCATGAGGTGGTAGACGGGGGTTGGTGGACATGGGTTTGGTGGAGCATTGGAGTGGTTGGGGCTGGTCAAAGGACATCCAAAGGGATGGGGGTCCCATAGGAACTGGCAAACTCCAAGTTCTGTGGCCCATGATCTCTGGAGTCCTTAGTGGCAGGGATGGTGCTTCAACTTGGCCAGGTAGACTCATCTCCAGCACTGTGGAGACTAGGTGTTGGGGGGAGGAGATTCTTTTGTTGTTTCAGCTTGGAGCTGGCCCCTTCTCCCAGGAGCTATGGCTGCCTGGCATGAGATCCTTCTCTCATGACTCTAAAGCAAATTAGGAAAGACTGAATTCTGAGTATGAAAGGTTTGAAGATGTCAGTGTTTCATAGGGATGGTGTGGCATCCTGAGTATCTATTTCTGCATAAGATACTACCCCCCAAACTTAGTGTCTTAAAACAGCATTTAATTATATCCCATAATTTTGTGGGTCAGGAATTTGGGCTGTGCTTGGCTGGGTGATTCTTCTGTTCCACATGGCATTGACTGGATCACTTGGTGCTCTTAAGCGGGTGGCTGGTATGGGCTGAAGTGTCCAAGATGGTTCCACCCACAGTCTGATGTCTGATAGGAGTGACTTGAGGCCCCTTTCCATCTCCATGTCATCCTAGGACATCTCCACATGCTCTTTCTAGGAGAGCAATTGGACTTTTATACAGTGCCTTGCTTAGGGCTCTAAGAAAACAAGGAGGAAGCTGCCAGTTCTTTTCAAAACTGCTCTTGGAATTGGCATTGCACCAATTCTGCCCTATTCCATTGGTCAAAGCAGTCACAGGGCAGCCCAGAACCAAGGAGAATGGAAACAGACCTCACTTTCCAAGAAGAGGAGTGTCAAAGACTTCGTGGCCATCTTTGATCCACCACATGTGGGTTGTATATATGTAGGCTGTGTGGAAGTGGACCTGCAAAGAGCATATGAGGGGGAAAAACATGCCCTTGTGTTTGCTTCCTAACTAAGAACCCCAGTTTTCCCAAGGGAAGTGGCTTTATCGAGAGGACTAAGCTCAGCTCTTCTGCTCTCATCTGAGGAAAATGTGCTTCTGCTAAAACCACGGCAGTATTGAGGTTTCAGTCCCCCTT
This sequence comes from Halichoerus grypus, assembly GCF_964656455.1. NCBI lineage: Eukaryota > Metazoa > Chordata > Mammalia > Carnivora > Phocidae > Halichoerus > Halichoerus grypus. The sequence goes on from NC_135713.1 coordinate 100,294,931, forward strand.
TGTGCTTTTGGTTCAAAATAAAACTCTTGTTAAGGTGTGTCGGAACCTGGATGGTGGGTGCACTGAGAACATATAAGCGGATAACGTCCGAAGGACCCTTTCGAGATGATGTTGGCCAGTTTCCAAAGGAAGATTGGGAGCATTCCTCCTTTTCTCCACTGTGTTGCAGTCGTGCCAATGACTAAACAAGTAATGGATTATACAGGTTTTGAAATTGTTTCAGATTTTTCTTTTTATGCAGAGCAGAGGAGGCGAAGGAGAGAGAATTGTTTTTCAGACTAATTTGACTACGTATAATTTCCTTTGTCTGCAAGTTCAATACAAGAGCCGAGAAAAAGGCTTAGTAAAAATGATAGCAAGAGTATGTTTTTCATTGTGGTAGGTGTGGTACAATAGTGGTGGTGTCATGGGGTCCTTCTTCAGACACTCATTTAGTTTAACTAATTAGTTTTTGAAAACATAGTATGTGCACATAGTACAATTTTAAGGGAACAAAGGGCAGAGAATAAAAATCTCCCCCACATTCCTATCCCTGAGTCCCCTGTGTCCCTTGCTCAGAGGCAGTCATTCTTTTTTTGTATATGTTCCAGACAAACTCCATGCATATACAAATCCCTCCAACACGTGTCTATGTGTAACTACAGGATATATAATAAAATAACTTTCCCCCCACAAAAAGAAGCATGTTGTATACTGTTTTGTACCTTGCTTTTCATGAAATAATATTTTGGCCTTGTTCTATATTAGTAGATACAGATTAGCTTCTTCTTTCCTAAGAGCTACATAATATCCTGTTGCATGAATGTAGTATCATCTTTTTTTTTTTTTTTTCCAACCAGTCTCCTGTTGATGGATATTTAGGTTGTTTCCAATCTTTTGCTATTATAATCAACACTGCAATGAGTAGTCTCGGCATGCTGTAGTCCTTGTGCATATGTGAGACTATGAGTAGAAATGGAATTGCTGGGTTGAAGGGTTTGAACAGTGTAATTTTGAGATCTATTACCAAATGATCCTCCACAGAGTTTTTGTTAGACCACCCAGGTTTCGTTTTGGATTTTGGGGATTCTCAGTGGAATTTGTTCTGAGGAGGTCATAGGTGAAGAAATAAACTGTAAGACTGAACAAGGAAAGATTGACATTTATGTTTTTACATCAGCCTCATTTTATGAGAATTCTAAGTAGCTTACCAAATATTTTGGCAAAATAGATTAAGTGTCAGGCAGTCCTCTCTGCTGGGAAGCCCGCCACAGGGAGGAATGAAAAGATTGGACGCAGAGTGATAAGAATCTGTTTCCAGTCTGACATTGTCAGTACTCACTGTGGGATCTTGATTAAGCCAATTATCCTTTCTTTGACCTGGGTTTTCTTATCTGTCAAATGAGTATTTGGAGTAAATGATCTCAGAAGAACCCTTGGATCCAAAATTATTTGATTCTATGAAACTCCCTTCACTTTTTATAATAAAAACTCCTATTAGGAAGAGCTAAATAATTTGCAAGACCCCATGCAAAATGAAAATGTAGGGCCCTCGCTAAAAAATTATTAAGAATGTCGAGATGACTGGGTATTTACGCCAAAGATACAAATGTAGTGATCTGAAGGGGTATGTGCACCCCGATGTTTATAGCAGCAATGTCCACGATAGCCAAACTATGGAAAGAGCCAAGATGTCCATCAACAGATGAATGGATAAAGAAGATGTGGTATATATACACAATGGAATATTATGCAGCCATCAAAAAATGAAATCTTGCCATTTGCAACGACGTGGATGGTACTAGAGGGTATTATGCTAAGCGAAATAAGTCGATCAGAGAAAGATATGTATCATATGATTTCACTGATATGAGGAATTCTTAATCTCAGGAAACAAACTGAGGGTTGCTGGAGTGGTGGGGGGTGGGAGGGATGGGGTGGCTGGGTGATAGACATTGGGGAGGGTATGTGCTATGGTGAGTGCTGTGAATTGTGCAAGACTGTTGAATCACAGACCTGTATCTCTGAAACAAATAATACATTATATGTTAAAATAAAAAAGAAGAAGATAGTAGGAAGGGAAAAAGGAAGGGGGGGAATTGGAGGGAGAGACGAACCATGAGAGACTATGGACTCTGAGAAACAAACTGAGGGTTCTAGAGGGGAGGGGGGTGGGGGGATGGGTTAGCCTGGTGATGGGTATTAAAGAGGGCATGTACTGAATGGAGCACTGGGTGTTATGCACAAACAATGAATCACGGAACACTACATCAAAAACTAATAATGTAATGTATGGTGATTAACATAACATAAAAAAAAAAAAAAGGAATGTCGAGATGGCCACAGTGGAGCATTAAGCTGAGTGTGGGTCCTTCTAAGCCCAGGGATCCTGTGCAATTGCACAGATCATAAGCTCATGAAGACCGTCCTGCTCCTATAAATATTCTTGCCTCCAAATGAATGGTTTATTTCTACTTAAGTATTCGGTGGCAGTTTGACATAGACATGCGCTTGAGACACTCACCATCTTTTCTAAGGAAAGCTACTTTTATTCCCAACCTCTTGCTAAAGAAACCTCCCACCTTGTTCAGTGGGTATTTGTTTGGACCGGAAGTAGACACCTGACCCCAGGGGAAGCCAGCTCATAGGCTGGTAGGTAGCTTGTAGCATGGACTAACAGGAAAAGCTCTGACCAGTGAGAGTAATTACATTGGTAAACAGACACTCTCTGGAATTTGAAGTGAAAATATGGAGAGGATCAGCTAGCTGGATTGGGATCAGGGGGCTTAGGAAATGGGGAGAGTCGGTGTGGACAGGTAGAGAAAGGAGAAGCCACACGCATTAATTACCCCGTATAACTGAACAGTGAACCCTCGTTACCTGAGGTAGCCTAAGTGAAAGTATTTCTGTCCTTTGCAACCCAAAGAGGATAATTAACCCAGTGTTATGCTAGAGCATAGCTTCAGCCTATTAATGCTTAAGCCATCTAGGGAGTGTGGATTAAGAACAATTAGAAGCATGGAGATAAAAAAAAAAAGTATAGCTCCCAAACCCTGTTTTCTCCTTCGTCTGCCAGCCGCTGCGTTGGAATCAGCTGGTGAGTAGCCTGTATCCACCAGGTGAGGGGTGATCTGAGCTCATTGAATGCTGCCCTTCCGTCTTTTTCCTGCTTCATTTATTCCTGTCAGAGGCAACTTTCTTACATATCCCTAGGACTTTTTTTTTTTTAACTTCTCCTAAGTTATTCTTGACATCTTGTTCTACTTCCAGTGGAGTAGCCCTAGGAAAAATGTAGCTGTCAAATGTGCAACAAGACGCTCATTTTCTTGGTCTATATCTTTTCCTTTCTGTTGGACTATGCTAATGGATCCCTGGAGTCCGCAGCAGGCTGAGGCAGGAGCTAATTGACCTCTCCAGACCTGTTGCAGTTTACCCATGCTCAGGCAAGGATTCCAATGGAGTCATGTCCCAACCCCTAATTATAGAATGTCTATATAATCATTTGACGCTTTTCCCCTTCCTTCACAGTTCAATGGAGGCTGAGTTTGTTGGTCTTCAGATGAATAACCAACTAATTTGGTCAGGAATGTCATATAACTTATCACTGACAGTAATTTGCTTTCTAGGATGCATTAAAATCCGTGGTGTGTGGGAGCATTACTTATAATAACATATACTGCCCAGACTGGCCTGTTTAAATGAGGCACGCATGAAGCTGCACTCTGCAAAATGGATCCCAATTCATAGAAATCGCTCTGTAGTCTGAGCACCGTGGATGAACATGAGCTAGGATGAGATAGATGATGCAGAGAGTGCATCTTCCTCACACATGCCTCTTGGCAGGGCACATTTTAGCTACGTTTGTGGGGTAGCCTAGGAAAGCGAATCATCCAACTGGCATTAAATATGGAGAAAGGAATATTTCTGTTTGCTTTATGTTAATGCACTGCCTCCAGTGTCCCGCCCTGAAAAGGCTCAGGTCCAGGAGGAGAATCAAAGGTGAAAGGCCTGGAGTTCTATGTTCATCCTTCCCGGGGCCGTCAGCTGTACTTGGCCAGAACACAGAGGCTATTTCAATGAGCACCTGAGCCCCAGTGCAGGGACTGCCTTGAGACTGTGGGCTGTCTGGGGTGATTACTATGGGAATATGCTAGAGCCATGTATGGGCATTAGTTTTGTACATAAGAAAGGAAAAAATGAACCTGGTAATATTTCCAGGTTCAGATTTTGCTGTGAATTCCAGGAACTTAAGCCTTTCCATGTTTCTGTCCTCTCCTCATAAATGGAAATGCTAATACTGACATTCCCTTTAATGCTGAGACATAACCCCCACATATATTATTGTAATACTTCTTGTTTACATGAAATAGATCTAGTTTTTGAAAATAATAAAGATTTAAATCAGATTTCCTTAGTGGAAGAATATGATATTTGGGGAAATCTGATTGAAAAGTAGCTTTGGAACACTTACCTGTATATATTTAAATTTATTAAGAGACCACAGTTTTAACAGAATAGTGGGTGGGGTGGACCAGTGTGGGGGGTGGAGGTAAAATCTATCTCAAGAGTCACAAACTCAATCTGGCAATTGGAGGTGAGAGGTGAAAGAACTCTTATGGATTAGAACATGATTATCTTGAGGAAATCCAGAGGGGAAATGAATACTTAATTCCTGGGATGAAGAGGGATTAATAGCAGATTACCACGGTGATCTCTACTAGAAGCAATTTGGTTTATCTTTTCTATTTCCCATTTGGTTATGAGAACATTTTCATAAACTTACATATTTCACAGCCCACATGCTAAATTCTGAAAGCAATGTCATTTAACTTACAACCAAATATAGACCTGTCATTGAACACTACCCATTTATACAGAATCATGATTTTGTCTGCAAAATTCTCGAAGAGAACAGAATAAATGGCATAACAGAACACAAGGTCAACATCTCCAGTTTCTTTCTTTTTTTTTTTTTTTAAAGATTTTATTTATTTATTTGAGAGAGAATGAGAGAGAGAGAAAGCACATGAGAGGGGGGAGGGTCAGAGGGAGAAGCAGACCCCCCGCTGAGCAGGGAGCCCAATGTGGGACTCGATCCCGGGACTCCAGGATCATGACCTGAGCTGAAGGCAGTCGCTTAACCACCTGAGCCACCCAGGCACCCACATCTCCAGTTTCTATATGATGTTGTCATGAATTTGCAGTTGGTGAGTAATGTGGCTCCCCACCCCCCTTAAGGAGAGGCTGGTGACAGCCACCCACAGGAACCAGGTCCTGGTGTGTACTAGGAGAGAGCATACAATTTGTGGATTAAATGAAATGTCAGTGAACAACAGAAAGGAGGCAAAATTGTGATATGTTCCAGAGGCCAGAAAGAACAAAGGACGTGGGCAATATGACAGAATGTCTCTCTAAAAAATTTGCCCTGTTCCCATTTGTCCTGGTTGCAAAATGGTCAGACAATCTGAGAATACAGAATAAAGAGTAAGCATACTGTCTTCTCATCCCTCTTGAATTTCACTACCTTCCCCAGAGATAATAACTGTTTGGTGTTTTCTTTACATGCAGACCTTTCACACCCAACTATATGTATATTCAAGTGTGCAGGTTTTAAAAAATGCAATGGGATGGCATTGTACACATACACATTTTCTTGTCATTTATCAATGTCTTAGAGAGTATAGATAGGTCAACTGCATTCTTTTAAATTGTAGTTTGGCTCTCCTCTAGGTGGACATTAAGCTTTCTATACTATAAACAACACTGCAGTGAATATCCTTATTTAATGCTTCTTTATGCTCAAGTGCAAACATTTCTCTAGAATAGAGCCTTTGCTGGTGCAATTTCTGGGTAAAACTGTATGGGTATTTACAATATTGACAGATGTTGCCAAATTGTCTTTCTAAAAGAATACTGATTTTCATTCCCACCATCGGTGTATGTGATAGTACCCATTTTTTTCCCTATCCTTGACAACTCTGGATATTATCAGTCTTGTTAATTTTTGCCAAAATTGTGGATGAAAAAGAATGATTTAGTTGTTTTAATTTGTATTCTGTTGATTGATAAAAGTTGAGCATTTCCAAAAGTTGGTGATTTCATTTTTCTTCTGTGGAATATCTATTCTTGTCCATTGTCCATTTTTTTTCTATTGTGGTATTTGTTATTTTATTGCCATGGAGTCACTCCTTATGTATTTTCTGGACATACTTATATATACTTATTTTGTATATTTCACATACTTTATATATTTTGACATTTGTCTTTTTTCTTCACCCATGGTGCCTTATTTTGTTCAGAAGTTTATGTAGTCAAATCTGTCAGTCCTTTCCCCTATGGCTTAATAATTTTGTACCTGCTTCGGGATTATAAAAATATTTTCCCTAATATCTTGTAGTTAAAAAATTATTTGGCCCTTTAATGAATCTGATATATAGTTTTGTGCAATGTGTGAGGTAGGGAAAGTTTTCTTACTTCCTGGAACAAATTCTCATTCCGTTTGCACCCACCTGAACTGTCCCACATGTTTTCCTATGACACCTCGGATTTATGGATCCTTAGGACATCTGTAGAGAGAATCCCTGAAGTTGTATGCAGAATTTTGTATATGTGTATAGGCATTTTTTTTTCCTGTAGAGTGAGCCCTTAATTTTCAAAAGGATGCATAGTCCAGCAAAGGTTAAGAAGCCCTGTGTTAGTTATATTCTCTGTTTTTCCTTCCATCAGGAAATCCTAGAGAGGCAACCTTGTTTCCATACCCCTTTCCAAACTTAACCCTTTCATTTCTTAAATTCTCTTTATGGAGTATCAGTAGGGTTTTCCAGTTCATTCTTTCAACAACCATTAATTGAGCACCTACTGTATTAGGCATGGTATCAGCAAATCTCACTAAGACTTAGAAGCTGCCCTCAACTGGCTGATAGTCTAGTTGGAAAACAGACAGATAACTCTCAATATATTAGAGTATAGTATGATAGTGTTAGCATAATGCTATGCACAGAGAGCTATGAACGTTTATAAATGAAAGCAAATCCTTATATGTACGTATGTGTGTGTGTAGTCATTTCTGAACGAGGATTCTGGCATCAGTTTGGAGACTAAAGAGGAAACAAAGAGACCAGTTAGGAAGCCAATCTGTGTTTCTATGGTGGAGAAATGGGAGAAGTATGAGGGGTTGAAATGAAGTTGTGTTAGTGGAGAGAGGATAGGTGTGCAAGATTCAGGATATACTAAGAAGGGAAAATAGATTGGAATTACTGGCTGAGTTATTGAATATGGGGATTAGAGGGGAATTAGAAGTCAGGAATAATGGCCAGGCTTTTGTTTTGGGTGACTGGTTGATTGGGGGAGTCCTTGCTGAACTAGGAGATGTAGGCTGAGTACCAGATTTAAAGGAAAAGTTGAGTTCAGTCTTGTACATTTACAATAATGCATATTGATAGAGAGGCAGAAATGAATGTGATCACAAGTGAGGGTGTAGACAGAGCAAAGATCTGGGGAATGTCAGTGCTTTAGGGGTTTGTGGAGAAAGGGGAAGGTTATAAGGCCGAGAAACAGAGATATGAGAAAGATCAAGAGAAAATTTCGTAGCAGACAGGGAGGAGGGAGTTTCAGGAAGGAGGAAGGAGTCAACAGGGGAAATACTGCAGGGAAATCAACTGAGATCAAGACAGAAAAGACCCACTGAGTGAGCAATGTGGAGCTTATGGGCAGCCTCCCCGAGAGCGCTTTCAGGCCTGCAGTGGGAGGAGATGCTAGTGGGAGACGAGATGCCGTGGTGGGGGATTTGATTGGAAGATGGAATGGAAGGTGAGGTGGTAAAGGTAGTACCTGTAGACAAGTCTTGCCCAAAGCTTTGCTGTGAGGTTTTGATGGGAAAACCACCATTCATTTCTTAAGTAGAGGAGTTAGGTTGTCAGACTATTAAGGAAGCTCCATTGAAGTTAACCCGGAGCTAATGAATTCGGTTATCTGGTTGGTATGTTTTATTCTTGAAGGATTTCAAAGCCGAATTTGATCAAGATTTTCTTTGACTCCTATTCAGGGTGTTAATATTTAGCAGCTGAGATGGCTCGGTCACTGACCAGCCAGCAGAGAAGCTGTAACCTCTCAGAACAGTTGCTGACTGGAAACAACTGGTAGGGCCTGGCCAATGAATAAAATCCTGTTTCCTATGGCCAAGGACTATCTGGCTGTATGTATGGATGCCTTTCTCAGAAATACTTTGGTCAAGGAGACTGATTTTCCAGATTAGATTAGTGGGATTGCAGGGCTCTAAAAGGACCAGATCACAGAAGTTATAACTAGTGGGGCACCTGGCTGGCTCAGTCAGTGGAGCATGTGACTCTTGATCTCAGGGTTGTGAGTTCAAACCCCATGTTGGGCGTGGAGCCTACTTAAAAAAATTGTAAAAAAAAAAAAAAGTTGTAGCTAGTATTGAAAAATGTTTGCAAACTCTTCTGCTAAATTAGACTGAAGGCCACATTTGTAATCAAGAGCCTTGGGGGCAAAAAGGACAGAAAAGCAAACAGGGACACCAAAAAGTTTTGTTTTTCCCCCACTGAAAACTAAGATAAACAGTATGTGACCAGCTGGGGAGGAAGTTCAAAGGGAATGTTAACACATTCTAAGAATGATAAGGGCAAAAAGTCTTTAGTTTCAAATGGTCATTTCATTCTGAGCTATAAGGTTAGAAACAGAATGGATTGTTTTTTATTCATTTATTATTATTATTTTTAAAGATTTTATTTATTTGACAAAGAGAGAGACAGCGAGAGAGGGAACACAAGCAGGGGGAGTGGGAGAGGGAGAAGCAGGCTTCCCACCGAGCAGGGAGCCCAATGTGGAGCTCAATCCCAGAACCCCGGGATCACGACCCTAGCTGAAGGCAGACGCTTAACCAACTGAGCCACCCAGGTGCCCCTGGATTGTTTTTTTATATCAGAGCACATATGATAGGGAAATTTCCTGTTTCCACTGATGTTCCCTCAGTGACCCGTGCTAGGGTTGGAATTAAGAAGATAAGAACTAGCACCCTTTTGCATGTGCTCTGTTTTTATGACAGGACGGGTCAGGGGGCAGGTGCAGAGGCCTACAGCTAAAAGTAGATGCACGTTATCATTCTAGCTCAAGACTCCTCCTCATTTTCCCCTTTGGTAAGTGTACAATCTTGCATTATGCCAGGAAATAATTTTTTTCAAATAGGAATTGCAGCATATTTTTTTTCTTTTGACAAATGCCATACAGATAAACCTCTCAGCATAATTGGCCCTCTTTCAAAGATTTTCATGTGGAATATTTATAGTGAAATGTAAGTCTGTCTGGTATATAAACAGAGTTAATTGCAGCTATTATACTCTCCTTTACACTTCTCAGTGATTGCTTAGAATGTCACGTCTCGATATACTTTCAAGAAAATTGGAATTTAAAAGTTAGTTTTGAAAAGAAGGCAGAAAAAAATGAGAGTCTTGTGGGATGGATAAAGTGCTTAATGTTCTTTTGGTAGGTAGAGCCAATAATGTTACCTTTCTTGAGTTAAGAGAAAGAAAGACTATGTTTGTTTACCTGAATTTCTTGTCTGTTGTCATTATTATTATTATTATTGGTTGAGTTCTTCTCTTTTCGTTGTGTGTTGGAGTTGACTAGAGAACATACAGGCATACCCTGGAGATACTGTGGGTTGTGTTCCAGACCACCGCAATAAAGCAAATATGGCAATGAACTGAGTCAAATGAATTCTTTGGTTTCCCAGTACATGTGAAAGTTATGTTTACACTATATTGTAGTCTATAAACTGTGCAATAGCATTATGTCTAAAAACAAAATGTACATACCTTAATTAAAAAAACCATCCTTTGGGACACTGGGATGGCTCAGTTGGTTAAGCACATTTGACTTCAGCTCAAGTCATGATCGCAGGGTCCTGGATTGAGCCCTGCAATGGGCTCTGCTTCTCCCTCTCCTTCTGCCCCTTCCCCTGCTCGTGCTCTCTCTCTCTCATATAAATAAATAAAATCTTAAAAAAATAAAAAAAAAATCCTCTGATGTAGTATATATATGTATATATATATGATGGAACTGCAGCATATTTGGAATATGCTGGAATATTACTCAGCCATAAAAAAGAATGGAATCTTCCCATTTGCAATGATGTGGATGGAACTAGAGTGTATTATTCTAAATGAAATAAGTCAATCAGAGAAAGACAAATACCATATGATTTCATTCATATGTGGAATTTAAGAAACAAAACAGATGAACATAGGGTAAATAAAATAGAATAAAAACAGAGAAAGAGGCAAACCATAAGAGATTCTTGACTATAGGGAACAAACTGAGGGTTGCTGGAGGGGAGGTTGGTGGGGGGATGGGGTAACTGAGTGATGGGCACTAAGGAAGGCACTTGATGTAATGAGTACTGGGTGTTATATGCAACTAATGAATTACTAAATTCTACCCTGAAACTAGTAATATACTATATGTTAACTAACTTGAATTTAAATTAAAAAAAAACCATTCTCTGAGCTTTCAGTGAGTCATAATCTTTTTTAAAAAAGATTTTATTTATTTATTTGAGAGAGAGAGAGAGAGAGAGAACCAGTGGGAAGAAGAGGGAGAAGCAGACTCCCTGCTGAGCGGAGAGCCAGATGTGGGGCTCAATTCCAGGACCCTGAGATCATGACCTGAGCTGAAGGCAGACACTTAACTGACTGAGCCACCCAGGCGCCCCTGTGAGTCGTAATCTTTTTTGCCGGTGGAAGGTCTTGCCTTGATGTTGATAGCTGCTGACTGATCAGGGCCGTGATCACTGAAGGCTATGGCAATTTCTTAAAATGAGACAACAATGAAGTTTGCACATGGATGGTCTCTTCCTTTCACGAACAATTAATCTGTAGCATGAGAAGTTGTTCAGTAGCACTTTACCCACAATAGAACTTCTGTCAAAATTGGGGTCAATCCTCTCACACTTGAGGCTTAATCAATTAAATTTGTATGATATTCTAAATCCTTTGCTGTCATTTCAACAGTCTTCACAACATCTTTATCTGGAGTAGTTTCCATCTCATGAAACCACTTTCTTTGCTCATCCATATGAAACAGTTCCTCATCTATTCAAATTTTACCATGAGATTGCAGCAATTCAGTCCCATCTTCAGGCTCACTTCTAATTCTAGTTCCCTTGCTGTTTCTACCACATCGGCAGTTACTTACTCCACTGAAGTCTTGAATCCCTCCAAGTCATCTGTGAAGGCTGGAATCAACTCCTTTCAAACTCTTGTTAATGTTGATATTTTGACCTCTTCCCATGAATCACGAAGGTTCATAATGCCATCTAGAATGGTGAATCCTTTCCAGAAGGTTTTTGGCTGACTGCCCAGATCCATCACAGGAATCACTGTCCATGGCAACTATAGCCTTACAAAATGTATTTCTTAAATAGTAAGACTTGAAAGTAAAAGTGACTTCTTGATCCATGGGCTGCAGAATGGCTGTTGTGTTAGCAGGCATAAAAACGACATTCATCTCATTGTCCATCTCCATCAGAGCTCTTGGGTGACAAGGTATATTGTCAATGAGCAGTCATATTTTGAAAGGAATCTTTTCTTTTGAGCAATAGGTCTCAATAGGGGGGTTAAAATATTCAGTACACTGGGGTGCCTGGGTGGTTCAGTCAGTTAAGCATCCGACTCTTGGTTCTGGCTCAGGTTATGATCTCATGGGTCATGAGATCGAGCCCCGCATCAGGCTCTACGCTCAGCGGGAGTCTGCTTGGACATTCTCTCCCTCTGCCCTTCCCCCCTTCAAATAAATAAATAAATCTATAAAAAAAATTCAGTAAACCTGTAAACTAGTAAACACATGGGCTATCATCCAGGTTTTGTTGTTCCATGTATAGAGCATAGGCAGAGTAGATTTAGCATAGTTCTTAAGGGCCCTAGGATTTTTGGAATGGTTGAGAAATGGCTTCAGCTTAAAGTCACCAGCTATATAAGCCCCTAACAGGAGAGTCAGCCTGTCCTTTGAATCTTTGAAGCTGGGCATTGACTTCTCCTCTCTAGCTATGACAGTCCTAGATGGCATCTTATTCCAATAAAAGGCTGTTTGGTCTACATTGAAAATCTGCTGTTTAGTGTAGCCATATTCATTAATTATCTTAGCTAGATCTTCTGGATAACTTGGTGCAGTGTCTACAACACCACTTGCTGCTTCACCTTGTACTTCTATTTTATGGAGATGCGTCCTTCCTTAAAACTCATGAACCAGATTCTGCTAGCTTCAAACTTTTCTTTTGTAGCTTCTTCACCTCTCTCAGCCTTTACAGAATTGAAGAGAATTAGGGCCTTCCTCTGGACGAGGGTTTGGCTAAAAGGAATGTTGTGGCTGGTTTGATCTTCTATCCAAACCGCTAAAAGTTTCTTTGTATCAGCAATAAGGCTGTTTAGCCTTCTTATCATTCATATGTTCATTGCAGTAGCACTTAATTTCCTTCAGGAACTTTTCCTTTGCATTCACAGCTTGGCTAACTGTTTCATACAAAAGGCCTAGGCCTAGCTTTCAACCTATCTTGGCTTTTGACATGCTTTCCTCACTAAGCTTAATCTTTTCTAGCTTTTGACTTAAGTGAGAGACGTGTAACACTTCTTTTCACTTGAACACTTAGAGGCCATTGTGGGGTAATTAACTGGCTTACTTTCAGTATTGTTGTATCTTTGAGAATAGGGAGCCCTGAGGAGAAGGAGAGAGATGGGAGATTGGCTGGTGGATGGAGCAGTCAGAACACACGCAACATTTATTAAGTTTGCCATCATATATGGGTGTGGTTTGTGGCACCCCAAAGCAATTACAATAGTAACATAAAAGATCACTGATCACAGATCACCGTAACAAATATAACAATAAAAATGTTTGAAATATTGTGAGAATTACCACAATGTGACACAGAAACACAAAGTGAGCAAATGGTGTTGGAGAAATGGTGCTGATAGTCTTGTTCAATACAGTGTTGCCATAAACCTTCAATTTGTAAAAAACACAATATCTGTGAAGTGCAATAAAGTGAAGCACAATAAAACAAAGTATGTCTATAAATTAGAAACAGGCTGGATTGGTGTCATCTCTTAGACAAGTTGGGAAAATGTTCTTACCATGGAAACATAAGGAAGGGAAGAAATATCCAGAATCAGTATTTCATCTGCAGATGTAGTATTATTACTTATTTCTTACTCTCTTTTTCCAAGTCATGCCACTTGGAATGAGGGTGACTGGCTTGCGAAATTAAGCTGAGGGTGATGGTCATAAGAAATTTCACCTTGAGCACTTACCAGGCAAAACCATTGGGAGGTGAACCTTTCCCTACCTTTTCCACTTACCTTCAAGCTCTCTCCCTTTTTTGACCTGGCCCTGGTTGACACACATGTTCTCCATTGAGACTCTCAACCTCTCAAACATCTATCTGTTCTGCTATTGCCAGTGCTGATCTTTGTTTTGGGGCTGGTTGGCCTCCACTGGGAGTTCCTGCCCACCACCTTGGTGACCCTGTTATTCCTGTCTACTGATGCCTCTCACTCTGTTGCCTCACCAGTGTTACATTTCTCTAAGTGGAGAACATCCCGAAGGGTAGTCTGGATCTCTTTGTGCATCTAAAACTCTTCGTTTTAAGGAGATTTAGACAACCAATCCCAAGGATGGGTTGTGGACATTTGAATCACAACACACAATGCTACAAATTTTGCCTTTGTATCTGCACCAAACCAGTGCCCCAGGAAGACATCTTGGTGCTTCATTAGCCTCCTACTTCAGCAAGGGTCTTCTATCTTCCCCAAAACAGTTCTCTTAGTGACAGGGGCTGAGCAGAATTTTAGAGATTCTGCCAATTTGGTCTTCTTGGCCAGAAAACCCATACATTCCTTAGGTACAAAAGACTCCCTGAGAGTTGATTCTGCTCTGATGTTGCTCAGGAGATGGTCATGCAAATTAAATCCTACTTCTGAAGACCTTTTGAAGCCTTTTTATTTTATTTTATTTTATTTTTAAAGATTTTATTTATTTGACAGAGAGAGACAGCCAGAGAGGGAACACAAGCAGGGGCGCGGGAGAGGGAGAAGCAGGCTTCCCACAGAGCAGGGAGCCCGACTTAGGGCCCGATCCCAGGACCCTGGGATCATGATCTGAGCCAAAGGCAGACACTTAACGACTGAGCCACCCAGGTGCCCTTGAAGCCTTTTTAAAAGGGAAATTCTTCCACAAATGTGCTGACCTGATATTTCACTTAAATACCTAGAGTCTTAATTAAAACATTTTTTCAATCATTTTCTAACGTAATTCTCTAGGGGTATCAATCGCTCTGTTTTTTCTGCAAATGATAATGAGGTCATAGAAATGAGACTTTCTGGGAAGTCTGACTGTATCTCCGTCCTTGCACCATCTTTCCCTCCCTCATCCTAACCTTTTCCTTTACACTGCTAGAATTTACATTAGGCAGTCCTAGATGGTAAGTTACTTCTTACCATGGCTTCTCAGTCAACAGCATTTACTGAATGCTGACAGGGCTGGTACTAGTACCATAAGAAATTACAAGTCTTTGCTCTTAAAACTCCTGCAGTGTGGTTGATCCTGTTGGGTCAGGTAGAGGGTAGGGTGTGGTTTCCAGGACAACAGAGGCTACATGTTTTGTCAGTCCAAGAGAAGATAGACACCTGCAAGGATAGACTTCTGACAGTATCTCTGGAAGGAAGTAGAATAGGTAATCTTGCAGAGCATGGGCTTTCAAGTCAGATAGATCTGGGTCCAAAGTTTGGCTCCACCATCCATGAGCTGTGTGCCCTTAGACAAATTTCTTAACCTCTATGCACCTTAGTTTCCTCTTCTGTAAAAGTGGAATGATAATATAATATCTACCTTATGTAGACTTGTTTCATGGATTAAAAAAAAAAAAAAAAGCTTAGCACAGAGTCTGGAACACAACTTAATAGTCTTCATATTAAGTGGCCTATTGGCTTCTTCTTGGAAACTGCTTGTCCCAAGGAGGGCCCAAAGACAGAAATAACTACAGAAATATTGAACATTTAGACTATACCCAGGGAGAGGTGCATTTTTTCTATTGAGAGCCACTGACCCCTGGTAGAGAAGGATCAATTGAAGGCCTTGTAAAAAAAACTAATTTGCTTTTTTCCCCTCAGGGAAATATAAAATATTGAATTTACCTACTTTAAAGAACAAGGAACATTAGCACTTTACTCAATAAATACCTTGAATAGATTTCTAGAACTTTAAGGGACCTCAGAGACCATCCACTATAATCTCTTTATTTAATAGATAAGACAGCTGAGGGCCAGAAATATAAACTGACTTCGTCTAATTACTTTCCTTCACCATGACAGACCACAGTAATAAAACCTTTACTTCCAACTCCTAGCATTTTCCTGCTATACTATGTGTCTAGTTGTTCAGTAAAATAATAGGGAGAGGAAGAGAGAAAGGAAATTGAGAAGAAGGAGACAGAAGGAAAAGGAGTCTGAAAGAGGGAGGGAGATACTTATTGAAAGAAGAAAGGACAGAGAAAGAACAAGAAAATAAGAAACAAAGTGGTCATTTCTAACAGCAATAGGGTTTCATCAAACGTACATCATGTCAAGCTAATGTTCTTTACTTTTTCTTTTTATGGATTTTATTTATTTATTTTAGAGAGAGAGAGAGAGAGGGAGAGAGAGCACGTGTGAGCAGGGAGAGGGACAGAGTGGAAGGGAGAGGAAAAGGGAGAGAATCTCAAGCAGACTCTGCGCTGAGCATGGAGCTTGACACAGGGCTCGATCTCATGACCCTGAGATCATGACCTGAGCTGAAACCAAGAGTTGGATGCTTAACTGACTGAGGCACCCAGGTGCCCCATAATCTTCTTTATTTTTCCATGAGGTCTGTTACTCTGAATGAATATTGGAGTAAGTGACAGGACCTCATCACGAGCTGGGAGTCTATGGCAATAATCCAGGTGAGAAATGTTAATGACTCAGACTAGGGTGGCAGCAATAGGGTGGTTCTAGAGGTTGGATTTGAGATATATTTCAGAGAGATAGAGAGATATGTTGTTGGATTGGATGTTGGGAGGCAAGTGAATTCAGAGTTCTTGACTTGAGTAATTAGATGGATGGTGATAACCATTTACTGAGATGGGGTAAGATTTTGGGCATGCTTTATATGATTTCCCAGGGAAAATTCTGAGTGTACAGTTGGATATTTGAATCGGGAACTCAGGAAGGAGCAAGGCTGAAGGTACAAATTCAGGAGTTGTTGGTATAATGATATTACGGGCCTGGATGAGATCATCTCGAGATGGAATGAAAATAGAAAGGAGAAGGATGCTGAGGGCTGAGTTCAGAGTGCTCCATTTTTTAGAAGGCTAGCAGAGGAAAGGCTGCCAGCAAAGTGAGACCTGGGAGTTATTAGTGGGGGACCTTCTGAAGACACGGGTTTCTAGAGTTTCTGCAAGTAATTTAATAGAATCATTCATAAGGGACGAATGGGATATGGAATAGTGTGGGCTGGATAGCAGTACAGGTAGGTGGGATAGGACTGTGTGCACCAAAATAGTGTCAAAAACAGATTAGTGGGAACTTGAAGGGCTGTAGGACAGTACCTCGGGTCTTGCCCCTGTCTCATGAACCTGGTTAAAAAAACCTCTTGAGTAGAAAGAATTTGGGCAGGTTTGCACGGATACAAAGATGGAGAGATAGTTACCACATCAGGTTGATTAGCAGGTTTTGAAAAACATGGGGAGCCAGAGTAGATGATCCATGCCTGTTGTGCTAAACCAAGTGTGGGGTGATGAGGGCCTGACCTGCACTGGTGGTCGTGGGAAGATTGGATTCTAGAGATATGTGAAAAGAAAGGATTGGCAGGATTTTGTGACTGACTAGATATAGATGATGAAGGAGAGAAAAGAGGCCCAAGGGATTCGAGGGTACTGGTTTTTTTTTTACATTGATAAATTACTTTTTAAAAAAATTTTATTTTATTATGTTATGTTAGTTCACCATTCATTACATCATTAGTTTTTGATGTAGTGTTCCATGATTCATTGTTTGTGTATAACACCCAGTGCTCCATGCAGAACATGCCCTCCTTAATACCCATCACCAGGCTAACCCATCTCCCCACCCCTCTCGCCTCTAGAACCCTCAGTTTGTTTCTCAGGGTCTATGGTCTCTCATGACTCATCTCCCCCTCTAATTCCCCCCCTTCATTTTTCCCTTCCTACTTTCTTCTTCTTCTTCTTCTTCTCCTCCTCCTCCTCCTCCTCCTTCTCCTCCTCCTACTTCTTCTTCTTCTTCTTTTTAACATATAATGTATTATTTGTTTCAGAGGTACAGGTCTGTGATTCATCAGTCTTACACAATTCACAGCGCTCACCATAGCACATACCCTCCCCAACGTCCATCACCCAGCCACCCCATCCCTCCCACCACCCCCCACCACTCCAGCAACCCTCAGTTTGTTTCCTGAGATTAAGAATTCCTCATATCAGTGAGATCATGATACTTGTCTTTCTCTGATTGACTTATTTCACTTAGCATAATACCCTCTAATTCCATCCACGTCGTTGCAAATGGCAACATTTCGTTTTTTTTTTTTTTAAGATTTTATTTATTTATTTGACAGAGAGAAACACAGTGAGAGAGGGAACACAAGCAGGGGGAGTGGGAGAGAGAGAAGCAGGCTTCCTGCTGACCAAGGAGCCCGATGTGGGGCTCGATCTCAGGACCCTGGGATCATGACCTGAGCTGAAAGCAGACGCTTAACGACTGAGCCACGCAGGCGCCCCAAGATTTCATTTTTTTTTGATGGCTGCATAATATTTCATTGTGTATATGTACCACATCTTCTTTATCCATTCATCTGTTGATAGACATCTACGTTCTTTCCATAGTTTGGCTATTGTGGACATTGCTGCTATAAACATTGGGGTGCACATACCCCTTCGGATCACTACATTTGTATCTTTGGGGTAACTACCCGGTAGTGCAATTGCTGGGTCGTAGGGTAGCTCTATTTTCAACTTTTTGAGGATCCTCCATACTGTTTTCCAGAGTGACTGCACCAGTTTGCATTCCCACCAACAGTGTAGGAAGGTTCCCCTTTCTGCACATCCTTGCCAACATCTTTCATTTCTTGACTTGTTAATTTTAGCCATTCTGACTGGTGTGAGGTGGTATCTCATTGAGGTTTTGATTTGGATTTCCCTGATGCTGAGTGATGTTGAGCACTTTCTCATGTGTCTGTTGGCCATTTGGATATCTTCTTTGCAGAAATGTCTGTTCATGTCTTCTGCCCTTTCTTGATTAGATTAGTTGTTCTTTGGGTGTTCAGTTTGATAAGTTCTTTATAGATTTTGGATACTAGCCCTTTATCTGATATGTCATCTGCAAATATCTTCTCTCATTCTGTTGGTTGTCTTTTGGTTTTGTTAACTGTTTCCTTTGTTGTGTACAAGCTGTTTATCTTGATGAAGTCCCAATAGTTCATTTTTGCCCTTGCTTCCCTTGCCTTTGGCGATGTTTCTAGGAAGAAGTTGCTGCAGCTGAGGTAAAAAATATTGCTGCCTGTGTTCTCCTCTAGGATTTTGATGGACTCCTGTCTCATATTTAGGTCTTTCATCCATTTTGAGTCTATTTTTGTGTGTGGTGTAAGGAAATGGTCCAGTTTCATTCTTCTGCATGTGGCTGTCCAATTCTCCCAACACCATTTGTTGAAGAGACTGTCTTTTTTCCATTGGACATTCTTTTCTGCTTTGTGGAAGATTAGTTGACCATAGAGTTGAGGGTCCATTTCTGGGCTCTCTATTCTGTTCCATGGATCTATGTGTCTGTTTTTGTGCCAGTACCATACTGTCTTGATGATGACAGCTTTGTAATAGAGCTTGAAGTCCGGAATTGTGATGTCACCGGCTTTGCTTTTCTTTTTCAGTATTCCTTTGGCTATTTGGGGTCTTTTCTGGTTCCATACAAATTTTAGTATTATTTGTTCCATTTCTTTGAAAAAAGTGGATGGTATTTTGATAAGGATTGCATTAAATGTGTAGATTGCTCTAGGTAGCATTGACATTTTCACAATATTTTTTCTTCCAATCCATGAACATGGAACATTTTTCCATTTCTTTGTGTCTTCCTCAATTTCTTTCATGAGTATTTTATAGTTTTCTGAGTACAGATTGTTTGCCTCTTTGGTTAGATTTATTCCTAGGTATCTTATGGTTTTGGGTGCAATTGTAAATGGGATCGACTCCTTAATTTCTCTTTCTTCTGTCTTGTTGTTGGTGTATAGAAATGCCACTGATTTCTGTGCATTGATTTTATATCCTGCCACTTTACTGAATTCCTGTATGAGTTCTAGCAGTTTTGGGGTGGAGTCTTTTGGGTTTTCCACATAAAGTATCATATCATCTGCAAAGAGTGAGAGTTTGACTTCTTCTTTGCCGATTTGGATGCCTTTGATTTCTTTTTGTTGTCTGATTGTGGAGGCTAGGACTTCTAGTACTATGTTGAACAGCAGTGGTGATAGTGGACATCCCTGCCGTGTTCCTGACCTTAGGGGAAAAGCTCTCAGTTTTTCCCCATTGAGAATGATATTCGCTGTGGGTTTTTCATGGATAGCTTTTATGATATTGAGGTATGTACCTCGAGGGTACTGTTTTAATGGTTTTAGTGTAGGAAGGATTAATAATAATATAAAAAAAGCCCAGCCCAACATAAGTTAGTAACTCATTTTTTACCAGGACCTTTAGTAACTCTGATAGTTTGAATTTACATAGTTGGTTCTGTATATTGAAGGGATAGTAAAAATAATTGTAGCAAATTGTCTCTCCCAACCTTAAAAGATTATGAATTAACCAATTAATGTGTTTCTGTTTGCATAAAAGCTGATAGCTGAAGCCAAATGGTCTAATAAGATCAGTTCAGACTTCACTTTTTGATGGTTTGCCAGTTGAATATTGATATGATTGCATTTATTTATGAGGTTGCTGGGTAATTTGAATTGCCCTGTGAGGGCCTGAGTTATTTTTACAGAACCATTCTCCCCTGCTTAACTAAATGACATTAATCTTACCCCTCTGAAAGCAGTGCCTTGTGGCCAAGTAGAGATTTCTGTCCTGTACCCAAAGATGCTCTTAGTGATTGGAATGTGTGAGGGCCATGCCTGAAAGATCTGCAGAACTTTCTGTACCTCAGAGGTTTTGCTACGATCCTGGATTAGTGTTCACAAGGTGGGAGGAGCCATGTTCAACTTTCTTAAGGGAAAAAGAAATCTTTTCAAGCATTTATTTATAAAAGCACTCACTTACATATTTTGAACTCAGGTATGTCCTTAAAAGGAATTAATATTATGGTTTTAAAAACTCTCTAATTTTGACTTTTCCAGTACTCCCTATGAAACTAGCCCAAGGTCATAAGTTTTACTGTGTATGTCATTTTGTGCACATTTTGCCTGATTTGCTTATATAAGAACATCAGCCACTTAAACTGAGAGAAGAGTTTCTACCTCCCCAAGTTCCGAACATGATGACATATATTTAGATTAGTGCAATAAGTATTAGAAGAGTAGGAATTTAGAACTGGAATGAAGTTAGATATTATCTAGTCTACTTCCTTTGTTTAAGATGAAGGAACAGAGTTCTAAAGAGGTGAGTCATTTGGCCAACTTTATCCACCTAGCTGATGACAGAGGTGCTGTGTTCTCACTGCGTCCTATCAGGAGGCACATGATTTTGGCTTGTCCCATTACTGGTGATGTTAACTTTGATCATTTGGTAAATGTGGTATCAAGTTTTTCCACTATAAAGTTATTCATTTTCCTTTTGTAGTTATTAAGTGTTTTGTGGGGAGGTACTTTAAGACTTTGTATATATCTCCTTCCTCATCAAATTTTACTGGCTATTATCATGGAACACTATATCTAAAACTAATAATGTAATGTATGGGGATTAACATAACAATAAAAAAAATTAAAAAAAATTTTACTGGCTATTACCCATTGATGTTTCTTGTCTGAATTAATTATTGCTATGATGGTTACAACATGGTGATTTTTCCAATTCTATCATTCCTTCTGCAAAGATTAGTTGGCATTTCGCTGTAAGGAAACGAAATGCCAACTAATTTGTTTTTTTCCCCATTTGGGCTCATATATTGGTTTGGCCTCATGGATTTCCTTTTTATTCAAAAGTGTATAATCTATTTCTATTACTACTTATTTTCATGTTCAATTTGTCCCAGATAGGCCAGTGCGAGGTGCTTCAAGTCGGTTCCTGTGCCCTTTAGACGCATCTCCATCATTTTATTTTTCTCATTTAATTTTTAAAAAATTCCAGTGCAGGGGCGCCTGGGTGGCTCAGTAGTTAAGCATCTGCCTTCGGCTCAGGTCATGATCCCAGGGTCCTGGGATCGAGCCCTGCATCGGGCTCCCTGCTCTGTGGGAAGCCTGCTTCTCCCTCTCCCACCCCCCTGCTTGTGTTCCTGCTCTTGCTATCTCTCTCTCTGTCAAATAGATAAATAAAATCTTTAAAAAAAAATAAAAAATTCCAGTGCAGTTAGCATACAGTACTATAGTAGTTTCAGGTGTACAACATAGTGATTCAACAGTTTCACACATTACTCAGGGCTCATCATAAGTGTGCTCTCAATCCCCTTCACCTATTTCTGCCATCTCCCTACATAGCTCCCCTCTGGTAACCATCAGTGCTCCGTAGTTAAGAGTCTGTTTTTTGGTCTCTGTCTCTCTCTCTCTTTTCCTTTGTTCACTTGTTTTGTTTCTTCAATTCCACATGAGTGAAATCATATGGTATCTGTCTTTCTCTGACTTATTTCACTTAGCATTATACTTTCTAGATGCATCCAAGTGGTTGCAAATGTTTTCTTATTTAATTTTTATATTGTGGCAAAGTACAGAAAGTGTAGAATTTACCATTTTAACCTTTTTGAAGTGTGTCATTCAGTGGCATTAAGTACATTCACAATGTTGTGCAACTACCACCACCACCTAGTTCCAGACATTTTTTTATCACCTGACGTGGAAACCCCATGCCCATTAGACATTTGTTCCCAATTCCCCTGTCCCTCTAGCCCTTGGTAACCACAAATCTGCTCTCTATCTCAATAGATTTGGCTATTCTGGATATTTCATAGAAATGGAATCATACAGGGGCGCCTGGGTGGCTCAGTCGTTAAGCGTCTGCCTTCGGCTCAGGTCATGATCCCAGGGTCCTGGGATCGAGCCCCGCATCGGGCTCCCTGCTCAGCGGGAAGCCTGCTTCTCCCTCTTCCACTCCCCCTGCTTGTGTTCCCTCTCTCGCTGTGTCTCTCTCTGTCAAATAAATAAATAAAATCTTTAAAAAAAAAAAAAAAAAAAAAAAAAAAAAAAAGAAATGGAATCATACAATAGCCAGTCTTTTATGTCTGTCTACTTTCACTTAGCATAATGTCTTCAAGATTCATCCATGTTGTAGCATGTATCAGTACTTCATTTTTTAGTGGTTGTGTTGTATGGATATACCACATTTTGTTTATTCATCCATCTGTTGATGAACATTCAGGTTGCTTGCACCTTTTGGCTATTATGAATAGTGCTGCTATAAAAATGCATATGCAAGTTTTTGTTTGAACACTTATTTTCAATTATTTTAGGTATATACCCACAAGTAGAATTGCTGGGTCATATGGTAATTTTATGTTTAACATGTTGAGCAACCTCCAAACTGTTTTCCACAGTGGCTGCTCCATTTTACATTTCTATCAGCAGTGTATGAGGGTTCCATTTTCTTCACATCTTCGCCAACACTCATTTTCCTTTTTCAATTATAGCCATCCTAGTAAGTGTGAAGTGGTATCTAATTGCGGTTTTTGATTTGCATTTCCCTAATGACTAATGATTGAACATCTTTTCATGTGTTTGTTTGGTCCTTTATATATCTTCTTTGGAGAAATGACTGTTAAACCCATTTTAAAAATTGGGTCGTTTGCTTTTTATTGTTAAATTGTAGGAGTTCTTTATATATTCTGAAGACTAGACCCTTACCAGATATATGACTTGCAAATATCTTGTCCCATTCTGCAAGTTGTTTTTTTAGTTTTGATAGATACTCTCTTTGATGCCCAAAATGTTTTAAATTTTGATCAAGTCTAATTTATCTGTTTTTTTTTTATTGCTGTATTTTTGGTGTCATATCTAAAAAACCATTGCCACTGTCATGAAAATTTACTCCTATGTTTTCTTCTAAGAGTTTTGTAGTTTCTGCTCTCACATTTAGTGCTATCAAATCGTTGATACATTTCAAGTTGATTTTTTATATATAGTATGATGTAGGGGTCCAATGTCATTCTTTGCCATGCAGATATCCAGGTCTCTTAGCACCATTTGTTGAAGAGACTATTTTCCTTTCCCTTCCATCATTTTTTAGTGCTTTCTTTTAGGCTTTAGTGTTTTATTTAAATTCTTTGGTGTTATAATTGCATTTATTTTTTCTTACATAGAAAGCCTTTTATAGTGATATATTTGTTTCCAAAATACCATACCTATATTTTTAGTAAAATATATAGGTAATGTTTAAGATTTCTTTGCTGGTAGTTTTGCCTTTATTTTGTTATTTTTTTCCTAGCTTTTTTTGAGGTCTAACTGACAACTAAAATTGTATATATTTAAGGTGTCCAACATTATCATTTGATATTTCCATACATTGTGAGAATTACCACAATCAAGTTAATTAAAACATCCAACACCTCACATAGCTACCATTTTTTTTTTTTTTTGGTGAGAACACTTAAGATTTAGTCTTAGTAAATTGTAGGTATAGAATGCAGTACTTTATAGTCACCATATTGTACATAAGATTCCGAGAACTTATTCCTCTTAAACTGAAATTTTGTACACTTTGACCTAGATCTCCTCATTTCTTCCACCCTGCCCACACCTTCCCTCTTCTCCCAGTCCCTGGCAAACACCATTCTACTCTCTGTTCCTATGAGTTTGATGTTTTTAGATTCCACTTATAAGTGAGACCATACTCTTTGTATTTTTCTGTCTGGCTTATTTCACTCAGCGTAATGCCCTCCAGGTTCATCCACGTTGTTGCAAATGGCAGGATTTCCTCCTTTTTAATGGCTGAATAATATTCCACTATAGATGGACATTCAGGTTGTTTCTATATTTTGGCTATTGGAAATAATGTTGCAGTGAACATGGGAGTGTAAATATCTCTTTGAGATACTGATTTCATTTCCTTTAGATATGTACCCAGAAGTGGGATTGCGGGGTCATATGGTAATTCTCTTGTTAATTTTTTGAGGAATCTCCATATTGTTTTCCATAGTGGCTATGCCAGTTTTCATTCCCACCAATATGAACACTTAACTTCTAGACTAACATAATATTTATTCTAGGCTTTCCTTGCCTTGCAGGGGGTGAGGCAGAAGGACAAGCAGACTCTGCACTGAGGGTGGAGCCTGATGTGGGGCTTGATCCCAGGACGCTGGGATCATGACTTGAGCCAAGTCAGACGCTTAACCAACTGAGCCACCCAGGTGCCCCTCTACTTCTTCTTCTTTTTTTAAGATTTTATTTATTTGTCAGAGAGAGAGAGAGAGCACAAGCAGGGGGGAGCGACAAGCAGAGGGAGAAGCAGGTTCCCTGCTGAGTAAGGAGCCCGAAGTGGGACTCGATCCCAGCACCCTGAAATCATGACCTGAGCCAAAGGCAGATGCTTAACGACTGAGCCACCCAGGTGCCCCCGCCCCTCTACTTCTATGTTTCTTAACAGCTCCTTTAAATAAACTTATCTCTCTATCTACCTATCTATCATCTATCTCTGTCTAGAAGGGAGAACAACCCAGTCCTGTTTATTGTATTTTTAAATTCAATCACTGTGCTTAATTTCTACTTGCTTCTATTAAATATCCACCTATTCTTGTTTCATTTTTGCCTGTCTTTGTTGAAAAATTTTGTATCCTTTTTAAGTGGAGGTTATACTGCATTCTCTTTTTTTGCAACTATTCCGTGTTTCTAATTTAAAGTCTTTGTTAAGCTGTTCTATAAAATTAATTTTCCAGAGTGGATGCATGATTGTTAATTTTGTTAGTTTTCTTTCTTAGCAACCAATTATTGTTTTTGGAATTTGGGTTTACCAGTAATTTTAGATAAGACTTTTTTGTTTCTTATTCCTCTTTCTTTCTCCCACTCACCCCATCTGCCTCTCTGTCCAGCATTTTTGTGGTACCCTTCCCACCAACCATTCTCCAGGTCCCTAATCTGTAATTAGACTTTAAATTGCTGTTTGGGGTTTCTGTCCTATAGTGATGGATGAGTACCAAAGAACCAGCCAAATGGCCAGTCGGCAGTTTTGGCTCAGTTCTTATCAAGGCTGTGGGTTTTAAAGAGATAGCTTACGTATTTTTAACAGGGACAGTATTGCCCCCAATAAGGTGAAAATTGATTCTTGGAAGCCTAAAAATCTTAGATATTACAGTGGCTCTTCAAAGCTCAACGTTATCCATAAAAATCTTATTCCTTAGCATTTAATTTCTCTCTTTTGGGAAAAGTTAAATTTTTCTTCTTAGGGGGATAATAATGAAAAAAGTTGAAAAACATTACTATAGCTCAAGACAGAAGTCAGCTATGTTTTGTTCAGTGTACTTCCTTAAGTAGTGAGCCTTCTTCCTCATCATCTGTGGAGCTTTTAAAACTCTTTGACTCCTGAAGAGCTGAATTTCTGGCCAGCATAGCCATAGCTTCGGCCTACCTCTCAGTTTTGCATTTCTGTTCCACGGAGATGTTTATCTTGTTTTCAAATCTAGAAACCTTTTCTCTTTTCATATTTAACCACATATTACCATATATTTGGAGCATAAAGGGGGTAATCAAAGCATGAGCTCGTTGCACCATCTTGACTGGAAGTCAATATTTATTATTTTATTTACCAACCATTCTAGTGTCTTTTTTTCCCCCAGAGCAAGAGAAAGAGGGCACGTGCTCATGTGTGCATGCGTGTGTGTGTGTGTGTGTGTGTGTGTGTAAGCGGAGTGGGAGGGGCAGAGGGCAAGGGAGAGAATCCCAAGCTGACTGTGCTAAGCGCGGAATCTGGCAGGGGGCTCGATTTCACAACCCTGAGATCATGATCCAAGCCAAATCAAGAGTCAGTCACTTAACCAACTGAGCCACACAGGTGCCCCCATTCTAATGTCTTTTTTTTTTCTTAACTTATATCCTATTTGAGACTTATAATACTTATATAAGACATAATACAGGAATATCCAGCTGATAGACGTCAATTACATTCAGTTGGGTATCTGTGCTTTACTTTCTACCTTGGCATTTCTGAGGTTTCTAAATAATGTAGATCCTTTTTAGTTAGTGCCATCTTCTCTGAGAGGTTCTGGGCTTTTGAGGTCCCATTGTTCTGCAGCTGGAAATTTATGGCCAAGTCTCTCAAGGGTACACTCAATGCGTTCATAATCTGCTCTCTAGTAGCATTTGCAATTATACTCCAAAAGCCTTTCCATTGTTTCAGTCTGGGTAGCATGACACTTCAACAGTTCATGTTTTATATGAGAGTATGCATAGAGGTTAAAGGGACAGACTGCTTGGTTTATAGGGACCTCTGTCTCTGTCTCTTGGATTTAATGCGGTTGGTTTTAGGAAGAGGTTCTTTCAAACTTTAGGAAGGTTTGTAGTGACTGACAAGACAGTTATTTCTTTTGTTCAGAGATGAGCAAAAATTGAAAGAAAATTCATTCACAATTCTATCACCTTTTTTGGTGTATATTCTTGTAGGCCTGAAAATGCATTTATATGTTTATAAATAATATCTCACTATAAAAATGATCACGCTGTAGTTGCTGGTCTGTTAAAAAATATATTTTTTTTCTCATTTATTAAAATAAACTAAATGTACTCCTGGGTCAATAACTATGGTTGCTTTTAGGAAGAGGCTCTTTCAAACTTCAGGAAGGTTTATAGTGACTGACAAGACAGTTACTTCTTTTGTTCAGAGATGAGCAAAAATTGAAAGAAAAGTCATTCACAATTCTATCACCTTTTTTGGTGTATATTCTTGTAGGCCTGAGAATGCATTTATATGTTTATAAATAATACCTCACTATAAAAATGATTAGGCTGTAGTTACTGGTCTGTTAAAAAATATATTTTTCTCATTTATTAAAATAAACTAAATATACTCCTGGGTCAGTAGCTATGGAATCCACATCGTATTTTTTTGTATCAATATTCTGTTTTAAACCATTTAGATTCTTTCCAGAGTCCTGCTATTTTAAACAATACTGAAGTGAAGAAGCTTATACATGTATTTTTTGTTCATTTGTTAGTGTTGGAGGTCATGGAGAGGACGTGACCGTGGGTTGACCCGAGACCTGGATCCAGGCAATGGGAGGCTCCTCACACCCTCCCCTGTCCTTGGAATGTATGTTCCCCACCGTTCCCACAGTGGGAGCCCTTTTCAAGGACATGGCCTTGAGAGAGGAAGGTGTTGTTGAGACCATTTGGATGATATGAAGCGACCGAACCCAGTGACGTCCTCTATGTAAACCTGAGAGCTTCTAGTGCGCAGGTGCGGAGAGCTCCTGGTCTTGCGGCGGCTTCGAACCAGCCACGGAAGTAAGCTCGCTCCGCGGGGCGACGCCGGTCACCTACCACCCTGCCGTGGTGGCCGCTCTCTTCCGTCTCTCCCCAGCCCCCGGGGCCGAGGGCCAGTTTGCGAACCTGCACTTAGGAAGAGTTGTGACAACAGAGTTCTAGAGACCCCCTGGTTATCTTTACTCGGGGGAAACAGAAAGCCCGGGGGGAGGATTGCGGTGCCCATACCCTGGGGAGAGCCAGGCACGCAGCAGGACCTGGGGAAGTGTTACCAGACGGACAAGGTGTCAGGGTTGGCGCCAGGCGTTTTGGTAGCATGATGAACACGCAGATAGCTCTGAAGAGTCTGAGGAGACAACTGAGAAACACAGCCCTGCGTCCCTCAAGAAGGGTTTTCGTGAAGCCTGAAAACCTGGAGGTATGTTTCCTAGCAACACGTCTTGCCCTTTCAGCCGGTTTAGTCCTGAAACAAAATAAAATTTTATTTTTATGATTGAATGAGTTCAGAATACATTATGCCCACTCTTACGTCTGGAGTCATCTTTATCTCCCTTTATTACATTAGCTCTAAATGAACTTTTCCAATTTTCCATCATGTACTTTGGTGGTCTTTTTTTGCCCTCCGATTGAGGTTACGGACCAGGGTTGAAGGGAGGAGGTAAATATTTCAAAATTTGGAGCAACTGGTCACCTAGGAAAGAAAAGTAAATATAAAAATCTTCCTCTTGCTCTTTTTTTTTTGTTTTTGTTTTTAAAATTTCTAGTCTTCACCTCTCAAGTCACGCTCTCATTTCTCAAGGGGTCCTGGCAGAGTTATTACTTTAAGTATAGGTCCCAGGTGTGGACCACAATGCAGTGAAAGCTTCAACTCTTGGAAATGTCTGTCTTGAATCACTTACCTAGAACGTGGTCAGAATCGGGTAGTGGCCCAAGGGCTCAGAGCAGCCAGAACAGGCAGCATCAAGTTGATGAACTGAGGTGTGGGACAGGCCCCCAGAACCCACTCTTACTATGCCCCGAAACCAACAAGCTTTGTTAGTAGATTCTGAACACATAACAGATTATTAGCTGTAGGTTAGGAAAGGGAGCTGGGAAGGCTGGAGAGAAGCAGAAACTGAGCTTCCCAAAGGAAAAGAACAGAAAAACTAAAACCTCATAAGACAGCAGTGTGGGGCTCACAAACTTATGGGTAAAGAGTCTTACCCAAAGTACAGCCTCCGTGGAGGCAGTCACTGATGTGCATGAGGATGAGCCATCAATAAGATGGTAAAAATTCAGTGTAATCTGTTTAAGAAAGCAGAGTGCGTAGACTATAGGGAGAAGGATTTCCACTGAAAACTGTGTCATAAAAATTTTGATGCTTTAAGGAGTAGGACTTGTAGTCATCTGTGAAGTTTGTCTTTTCCCAAAGGCTTCTGCGTGGCTAATGTGTTACCAGGTGACTGAGATTGGTTCTTTTCCTCCTGGTTTATAAAGCTTAAACAACTAAGTGTTTGGTGGAAAATGTGGATATTGGTCACTTACCAATGAAGTTATCTATTTGACTGGTTTGGATGGAAAGGAGATGAAGTGGGGAGGAGGGAAAGCCGTTGTAAAAATGACCCGAGTTTGAAGGAAAATGTGGAGATGCTGGGCACAGATGACGCTGGGCACAGTATAGATGCTGAATTGCATATGTGTAGAATTGAAGGGAGCTTCTTTCAAGGCTGACTCTCACCTGGTGTTTTGGCGGTCACCCCTGGAGCTGAAAATGATGGAGGATGGTTGAAAGAGGAGAGGGACGGAGAGGGATACGTCAGCCTGGGGAGCTTGGGCAGGACCAGGTTCCAAGTTAAGGGTTCCTGAAATGGAACCTGCTTGTGGTAGCCAATGCTGTGTGTGTAAGGGCTGTTTTGTGTGGCATTTGGATCCTGGAGGTGCTCCCACCAGGTAAGAAGACTGGCTGACCTTGTCGCCATGCCTGTATGGCCTACCACTACCCTGTACTAAGCCTGCTGTGGTACTTCAGCATGTTGATGCGGAATTCCTTGCCATGCCTGATCTTTCTGGGCCACAGTGACTGGGTGAATAGCAAAGTAAGAGGAGCCCTGAGGCTATTGTTCTGATAAGTCTAGTTCCTATTCACTAAAAATAAGAAAAGAAAAAGAAAAAAGAGCTGAATTATTTAGGTTATTGATGTAGATGGGTTTCTTCTTTCCTCGAGCCATCGATGGAGAATCATTTCATAATAATTCATTGAATATAAGATAAGTACAGGCTTAGTTTTAAAAGAAAGAAGAGTAGAGTTTTAGCAGATACAAATTCCACTAAAATTTCCACTCTTAGTTGACAAGGCATTATTCCCTCTGAAGTCTTTTTTATGAAAACTGCATAAAGATCACATAAGCATTTATTGCATAATTTAGTACCATTGTTATTAATTTACAAAGCACTTCTTATTGGAAAAGCTTAAACTGTTTACGAGAGCCTTGTGAGGAAAACCAATGTTGCTCCTACAATATAGATAAAAATGAAGCGCACAGGATTGAAATGAGTGGTCCCAAAGATCACCACAAAAGCTGACATTTTTGATGTATTTTCTTTAAGGTTTTTTTCTTTGCTCTTGGTGAAAAATATCATAATGTTTGGTAAATGTTTTCTTATGTTATTCAGTAGTCTCTTAAAACATGATTTTAAATAGTTGTGTGACTTTTCCTTGTGCAGATAGTTTATTTAACCACTCTTCCCTTATGAGATATTTGGGTTGCTTCCTATCTGCTCTTGTAAGGGATGCTGTGAGAAACATGTTTGTCCACACATCTTTAGAGAAAAAGAGGCCTGATTCATGCAGAGATTGTTTGGAAATCCTAGAGAGATAACAAGTCAACGAGCATCTAGAAATCACCTGAAATGTGCAAAAGACTCTTCTCAGTATGGGGGCCCAGAGATGGAAAAGCATACTCTCTGAACGTAAAGAGTTAACCATTTGGTTAATACTTAGAGTATACATGAAGTAATAACACAAGGCAAAAATAAATCCCAAAGGCATGAAATGAACAGCAGCACATAAGGTCGTGCTGTGCAGAGAGCTGATACTCCAAAATGTTGCTTGCTTTGTTTTGGTTTGCAAGAGCTGAGAGTTTGAACCACTGAGAATGGAGAACTTGAGATGGGCCCCAAAGGACAGTTAAGTGTGGTGTGGATTGGAGGAGGGGAAAGATGGCGGAGGAGTAGGGGACCCTATTTCAACTGGTCCCCGGAATTGAGCTGGATAACTACCAGACCACTCTGAGCACCCGCGAAACCAGCCTGAGATGTAAGAAAATCTGGATCTCTACAAACAGAATATTGCAAGCGGTTGGTTGTGAGGTGCGAAGCGGAGAGCCGTGATTCTGCGGGCAGATATCGGAGGATAAACGGCAGCGGGAGGGAGCCTGGCCGTGGGGATCCTACACCGCCGGTGAGCGACAGCCTCGCGCGCTGGGGATGGGCACAGACTCGCAGACCGGTAGCATCGGGAAAGAACTTTAGGGCAGTTCCCCGGGTGGAAAACCAGACCGGCGGGGTCGCGTGCACGCGAACTGCAGCTCCCCGGACAGAAACCGGAGCGACGGTCGCGCGCACGGGAACTGCAGCCTCCGAGAGGAAACCCAGTGCGCCGGGGTTGTGCCGGTGAACTGCAGCGCCTGGGGTGGAAACCCTGGCGGCGGAGTCGCGCGCACGCGAACTGCAGTCCCGGGGACAGGACAGCAAGCAGAGGAGTCGCGCGCGCTAACTGGGAGCGGCTGGCGGTTTTAGAAGCACAAAGGGCAGAGACATGCCCCGACCTGGAGGCAGGACTGGGGGCGCTGCGGAGGGGCGCACAACCCAGGACGCTGCAGTTTATAGCAGCACGGACAGAAACGGAGACAGTGTGGCCTGGAGAGCTCACTGAAGAACAGACTGCGGTCTCTCTGCTTGGAGGCAGAGGGTTGGAAACGGTCTCTTCTGCTCTGACTCGCGGAAGAGACGCAGAAAGCCGCCAGGGAAAGGCGCCAGAGAACAAAAGCCCCAAAGACTGATTCTCACTGAGCCCATCCCCCGCCACAGGGGCGCAGGGCAACTCCGCCCAAACAGGGTTGCCTGAGTAACAGCGCGGCAGGCCCCTCCCGCAGAAGACAGGCTGGGAAAACAGGAGGCCAGCAACCCTAAGGTCCCGAGGAAACAGGTGCATCTTGCTTGGGTTCTGGTCAATAATTTCGACTCTATACATTCCCTCAAACACCCATTAACAGAATGACTAGGAGGAGGAGCCCCCAAAACAGAAAAGACTCAGAGATTATGACTTATGCTGCAGATTTACAAATGGAGGCAGATATAACCAAGATGTCGGAGATGGAATTCAGGCTAGCAATTGTGAAGACAATGGCTAGAATGGAGAAATCAATTAATGGCAACATAGAGTCTCTAAGGGCAGAAATAAAAGGTGAATTGGCAGAACTTAAAAATGCTATCAATGAGATCCAATCCAATCTAGATAATCTAACAGCTAGGGTAACTGAGACAGAAGAGAGAATAAGCGATCTGGAAGACAGTATAATAGATAAAAAGGGAAAAGAGGAGGCCAGGGAAAAACAACTCAGAATCCATGAAAATAGAATCAGAGAAATAAGTGACACCATGAGGCGTTCCAATGTCAGAATAATTGGAATCCCGGAGGGAGTGGAGAGAGAGAGAGGGCTAGAAGATGTATTTGAGCAAATCGTAGTTGAGAACTTCCCTAATCTGGGGAATGAAACAAACATTCGAGTCCTAGAGGCAGAGAGGACCCCTCCTAAGATCAAGGAAAACAGGCCAACACCCCGAATGTAATTGTAAAACTTGCAAATCTTAGAACCAAGGAAACCATCTTAAGGGCAGTTAGGGGGAAGAGATTCCTTACGTACAGAGGGAGGAACATCAGAATAACGTCAGACCTATCCACAGAGACCTGGCAAGACATATTCAGAGTACTAAACGAGAAGAACATGCAGCCAAGAATACTTTATCCGGCAAGGCTTTCATTTAGAATGGATGGAGAGATGCAGAGCTTCCACGACCGGCAGAAGTTGAAAGAATATGTGACCACTAAGCCGGCCCTGCAAGAAATATTAAGGGGGGTTCTATAAAAGGAGAAAGACCCCAAGAGTGATCTACAACAGAAATTTACAGGGACAATCTATAAAAACAACGTCTTCACAGGCAACATGATGACAATTAATTCATATCTTTCAATAATCACTCTCAACGTGAATGGCCTAAATGCTCCCATAAAACGGCACAGGGTTGCAGATTGGATAAAAAGACAGGACCCATCCATATGCTGTCTATAAGAGACTCATTTTGAACCTAAAGATACATCCAGACTGAAAGTGAAGGGATGGAGATCCATCTTCCATGCCAGCGGACCTCAAAAGAAAGCTGGGGTAGCAATTCTTGTATCAGACAAATTAGATTTTAAACTAAAGTCTGTAATAAGAGACACAGAAGGACACTATATCATTCTTAAAAGATCTATCCAACAAGAAGATCTAACAATTGTAAATATCTATGCCCCCAACATGGGAGCAGCCATCTACATAAGCCAACTGTTAACCAAAATAAAGAGTCATATTGATAACAATACGTTAATTGTAGGAGACCTCAATACTCCACTCTCAGCAATGGACAGATCATCTAAGCAGAAAATCAACAAGGAAACAAGAGCTTTGAATGATACATTGGACCAGATGGACCTCATAGATGTTTACAGAACATTCCACCCTAAAACAACAGAATACTCATTCTTCTCGAGCGCACATGGAACTTTCTCCAGAATAGACCATATACTGGGTCACAAATCAGGTCTCAACCGATACCAAAAGATTGAGATTATTCCCTGCATATTCTCAGACCACAATGCTCTAAAACTGGAACTCAATCACAAGAAAAAATTTGGCAGAAATTCAAACACTTGGAAGCTAAAGACCACTCTGCTCAAGAATGTTTGGGTCAACCAGGAAATCAAAGAAGAACTTAAACAATTCATGGAAATCAATGAGAACGAAAACACATCGGTCCAAAACCTATGGGATACTGCAAAGGCGGTCCTAAGGGGGAAATACATAGCCATCCAAGCCTCACTCAAAAAAATAGAAAAATCCCGAATTCACCAACTAACTCTACACCTTAAAGAACTAGAGAAAAAGCAACAAACGACGCCTAAGCCACGCATTAGAAGAGAAATAATTAAAATTAGAGCAGAAATCAATGAATTAGAAACCAGAAACACAGTAGATCAAATCAACGAAACTAGAAGTTGGTTATTTGAAAGAATTAACAAGATTGATAAACCACTGGCCAGACTTATCCAAAAGAAGAGAGAAAGGACCCAAATTAATAAAATTATGAATGAAAGGGGAGAGATCACGACTAACACCAAGGAAATAGAAACAGTTATTAGAAATTATTATCAACAACTATATGCCAATAAACTGAGCAATCTGGATGAAATGGAGGCCTTCCTGGAAACCTATAAGCTGCCCAGACTGAAACAGGAAGAAATTGACAACCTGAATAGGCCAATAACCAGTAACGAGATTGAAGCAGTGATCAAA
The DNA here is from genome assembly GCF_964656455.1 of Halichoerus grypus. NCBI lineage: Eukaryota > Metazoa > Chordata > Mammalia > Carnivora > Phocidae > Halichoerus > Halichoerus grypus. The sequence continues at coordinate 100,329,133 of NC_135713.1, forward strand.
AACCTCCCAAAACACAAGAGTCCGGGGCCTGATGGATTCCCTGGGGAATTCTACCAAGCATTCAAAGAAGAAATAATACCTATTCTACTGAAGCTGTTTCAAAAAATAGAAACAGAAGGAAAACTTCCAAACTCATTCTATGAGGCCAGCATTACCTTAATCCCCAAACCAGGCAAAGACCCCATCAAAAAGGAGAATTTCAGACCGATATCCCTGATGAATATGGATTCCAAAATCCTCAACAAAATCCTAGCTAATAGGATCCAACAATACATTAAAAGGATCATCCACCATGACCAAGTGGGATTTATCCCCGGGGTGCAAGGGTGGTTCAACATTTGCAAATCAATCAATGTGATAGAACACATTAATAAGAGGAGGGAGAAGAACCATATGGTCCTCTCAATCGATGCAGAAAAAGCATTTGACAAAATACAACATCCTTTCCTGATTAAAACTCTCCAGAGTATATGGATAGAGGGAACATTCCTCAAGCTCATAAAATCCATCTATGAAAAACCCACAGCGAATATCATCCTCAATGGGGAAAAGCTGAGAGCCTTTCCCTTAAGATCAGGAACACGTCAAGGGTGCCCACTCTCACCACTGTTGTTCAACATAGTACTAGAAGTCCTAGCAACAGCAATCAGACAACAAAAAGAAATAAAAGGTATGCAAATTGGCAAAGAAGAAGTCAAACTCTCTCTTTTCGCAGATGACATGATACTTTATGTGGAAAACCCAAAAGACTCCACCCCCAAATTACTAGAACTCATTCAGCAATTCAGTAATGTGGCAGGATACAAAACCAATGCACAGAAATCAGTTGCTTTCTTATACACTAACAACACAACTGTAGAAAGAGAAATTAAAGAAACGATTCCATTTACAAGAGCACCAAAAACCATAAGATACCTCGGAATAAACCTAACCAAAGAGGTAAAGGATCTATACTCTAGGAACTACAAAACACTCATGAAAGAAATTGAAGAAGACACAAAAAGATGGAAAAATATTCCATGCTCATGGATCAGAAGAATAAACATTGTTAAAATGTCTGTGCTACCCAGAGCAATCTATACCTTCAATGCCATCCCGATCAAAATTCCAATGACATGTTTCAAAGTGCTGGAACAAACAATCTTAAAATTTGTATGGAATCAGAAAAGACCCCGAATCGCCAAGGAGATCTTGAAAAAGAAAAACAAAGCTGGGGGCATCACGTTGCCCGATTTCAAGCTATATTACAAATCAGTGATCACCAAGACAGCATGGTACTGGCACAAAAACAGACATACAGACCAATGGAACAGAATAGAGAACCCAGATATGGACCCTCAACTCTATGGTCAAATAATCTTTGAGAAAGCAGGAAAAAACATGCAATGGAAAAAAGACAGTCTCTTCAATAAATGGTGCTGGGAAAATTGGACAGCCACATGCAGAAGAATGAAACTTGACCATTCTCTAACACGATTCACAAAGATAAACTCAAAGTGGATGAAAGACCTCAATGTGAGACAGGAATCCATCAAAATCCTAGAGGAGAACATAGGCAGTAACCTCTTTGACATCGCCCACAGCAACTTCTTTCAAGATACATCTCCAAAAGCTAGTGAAACAAAAGCAAAAATGAACTTTTGGGACTTCATCAAGATAAAAAGCTTCTGCACAGCAAAGGAAACAGTCAACAAAACAAAGAGGCAACCCACAGAATGGGAGAAGATATTTGCAAATGACACTACAGATAAAGGGCTGGTATCCAAAATCTATAAAGAACTTCTCAAACTCAACACCCAAAAAACAAATAATCAAGTCAAAAAATGGGCAGAAGAGATGAACAGACATTTCTCTAAAGAAGACATACAAATGGCTAACAGACACATGAAAAAATGTTCATCATCATTAGCCATCAGGGAAATCCAAATCAAAACCACACTGAGATACCACCTTACACCAGTTAGAATGGCCAAAATGGACAGGGAAAGAAACAACAAATGTTGGAGAGGTTGTGGAGAAAGGGGAACCCTCTTACACTGTTGGTGGGAATGCAAGGTGGTACAGCCACTTTGGAAAACAGTGTGGAGGTGCCTCAAAAATTTAAAAATAGAGCTACCCTATGACCCAGCAATTGCACTCCTGGGTATTTACCCCAAAGACACAGATGTAGTGAAAAGAAGGGCCATATGCACCCCAATGTTCATAGCAGCAATGTCCGCAATAGCCAAACTGTGGAAAGAGCCGAGATGCCCTTCAACAGATGAAGAAGATGTGGTCCATATATACAATGGAATATTACTCACCCATCAGAAAAGATGAATACCCAACTTTTACATCAACATGGATGGGACTGGAGGAGATTATGCTAAGTGAAATAAGTCAAGCAGAGAAAGTCAATTATCATATGCTTTCACTTATTTGTGGAACATAAGGAATAACATGGAGGACATTAGGGGAAGGAAGGGAAAAATGGGGGGGGGAAATTGGAGGGAGAGATGAACCATGAGAGACTATGGACCTGAGAAACAAACAGGGTTCTAGAGGGGAGGGGGGAGGGGGGATTGGTTAGCCCAGTGATGGGTATTAAGGAGGGCACGTACTGCATGGAGCACTGGGTGTTATACGAAAACAATGGATCGTGGGTCACTACATCAAAAACTAATGATGTATGGTGACTAACATAATATAATAAATTTAAAAACTACAAAAAAAAATGTGGTGTGGATTTATAGTGAGACAAATCTGGCTTCAGCTCCTAGTTCATATTACTAATTACCAGCAATATGAACTTGGACCACTTACTTTCCCACTTGCAATCCCAGCTTTCTTATCTGCAGAGTGGGAATAATATCACTGTCACAGACGATTAAGTGGAATAATGACTGTGAAGGACTTTCTAATGTTATTAATTATTATAAAGGGAAAAATTTCAGAAGGGTGCCTGGACTTGGGCTATCATTTTAGGCACTGTATAGTAAGATGATATATCACATAGACAGAAAGTATCTTGCCCTCCAATATTTGAAACAGCAGGGTAACAAGGAGTTTTGGGGCAGCAGTAAAATGTTTAAAAACTGTTATGCTTTAAAGTGGGAGCAAACCCAAAAGGAATTAAAAGAGTACATGTCAAATGCTGTATCTCATTCTCCTTTTGAAATGGTTTTGCATCTAGAACATTTGCAGGTCAGTGCTCCAGGGACACTAAATGGCTTGTTGGCAGCACAAAATATTGGTCTTGCCGTGGCTGTGTGTCCTCCAGGGTTGGTGAAGAAATGTGCTTACGCTCGTCCTAGGAGGATGCATGCTCTCTTAAGATAGATGGAGGGTCGTACCTCTTTCTTGTCAAAAATCAAATTGCATGAAATTCTTCACTCACTGGGCAAGCAGGAGAGCTGGAAGCCTAAGTAGAATGGAAAAACAATCTTTCCTTCTTAAGGTCTTGAGGAAGAGGAAATCCTCCTTGTGGGGGGGCCTAAGTGAAAAATTGAGTTGGACAGCATGGAGCATCTTCAGGACTATAAATGGGTTGGGTGAGATAGAACAAGGGGTCCCCATATTTTATTTGGGAAAGGCTTATGCAGACAGAAGGTCCTGAGAATTGGCAAGGGAGAGGTCCAGAAAAGCCTGGACTGGAGCGTACCAGCATTCTGGGGCTGCGCCAGGCAACTGAGGAGAGGTTAGGCTGGAGCCAGGGAAGGCCATTGCTGTATGCGTGTCAGTGTGAGTGAGTGTGCAAATGTGTGAGAAAACATATGAGCTTATGAGTGTGTGAGAATGTATGCGTGGGAGTGCATTTGAGCATGTAAGAGTGTACGTGAGTGTGTGAGAATGTATGCGTGTGAGAATGGTCACACATACACATGGGAGTGACTATGGGAGTATGAGGCTGTGGTCATGGGTGTGTTAAGTGTGAGACTATATGAGTGTAGATGTGGGAGTAACGGTGTATGTGTTTGTCCAGTCAAAGGAAATCTCATATTTGAGAGCACAAGTAAAGGCCTTCTCCAAACCTTTAATGAGGTTTCCTGGATTTTTAACCAACAATGCTCCCTGCTACCAGCTTGACTGTGTTGGAGAAACTTTCCCTGGGGCAGCCGCACAGCCACTGTTGAGTGCAGGAATTCTGCAACCTGCCTGCCTGGAAGCCTTGTCTGTGTCAGCTTGGTCAAGTAACTTAGCCGCTCTGCCCCTTAGTTTCCTTGTCTCTAGAATGTGGATCACGGGAACACTTCCGATCGCAAGGAGTGGTTGGGAAGGTTAAATGAATGAGTGAGTGCATGTAAGACTTAGCACAGCGCCTGGCACCTAATAGGTGATAACTAAAAGTTAACCATTACAAAAGTGTTGAGTAAGGGAAAACCTTATGCCCGCCCAGGCTGGCATTTGAAAAACTTTTTACTTTCACATCAAAGGTCAAAATGTGTAACAAAGTGAAAGTTTCTCCTCACTCCTGTTCACCATTCCTATAGGACTCATATCCCTGCAAAATGTAACCACTGTTGTTAGTTTCTTGTTCAAACTTCTAGAAATATTTTACTTTATGCATGTGGAAGCAAATACAAATAGATACCTTTTGCACAGATGATAGCATATTATATATATTGTTTCTATGCTTTGACTTTTCTTTTTAAACTTAAAGATGTGAGAAAAAAATAAAGATACAGAAATCTTTCCATAGGGGTATAGAATGAGCTTCCTCATTTTTTTTTTTTAAGCTGCATAATATTTCATTGTTTTAATGGACAATAACCTGTCTTCTCATCTGCTCTTGGTGGCCATTTATTTATTTATTTATTTTATTTTATTTTTTTTTCTTGTGGCCATGTAGATTGTTTGCAGTCTCTTCCAAACTGTTATGATGTCTTTACAGCCCAAATACTGGGCAGAGCCATGTACCACTTCTAGAAAATTATCCATGTACCACTTCTAGAAAATTATCCATGTACCAGGAAGGAGAGGACAGAAGGTTCTTATACCTCTCTATCCCCTCTGTTTCTATGGTAAACCGTAATCAAGTTGGCTGAGAGAGTTTTACGTATGGGATTTGGGTTTTATACCGTCAGCCTTCGTTAATTCATACCTGCATCTCTTGATACCATGGATGCAAACTTAGCTATTTGCTAACTTACAGATTTGCTGACCTAAAGGGAAGAAACCACCTCTAAGGACTGACGACCGTGGACTCTCCCAGAATCAAGCCCTTTCCTAGCAGAGTGTTAACTTGCCAGTAGAGGGCTCCCTCCTGTCGGGAAAAATAAAAAGGTCTCTGGGAAAGGTTTTCAACTGAATACCCAGACACGGAGTGTGGTGTTTCCCTTCTGTGTAGTTGGGTGATGTGTCATTTCCCTGAATATTTAGGGATTAACTTAGTGCTGCCTTTGTCACTTTTTTGGGTGTGTTTAATTGTGAGGAGTTGTGGAGAGGAAGCGGGTTTCCCCAGGGGCTTTCGGGGAAGGTCTGTGATCTGACCCAGACTAGGGGATTATAGTTTTCCTCTCTAGGATGTGAGGCATCCCAGCCTTGTTCTCTATTTCTAGATGAGAAACCACTCAGTCCTATACCAGGTTCCCTGGGATATGCTTGTGAGACCTGTTAACAGGGCACTTAACCCCTGTTTAGAAAGCCCTGTTTATATAACCCGTGACTGCTCTTTGAGGCTAATGCTCCCATGGAGTCAGGTGAAAATCCACCTCAGCACTTTAAAGCAGAAGAGGAAAAGAGCCGACATTAATTTAGCATCTCCTGAGGTAGGCCTGGCAGTAGAGGCCACTATGCCCTATTTCTCTTCATTCTTGCCTGGTAGAAATTATTCCTGTTGGCCATATAATCACCCCCCCACCCCCCACAAAATAAACAAAAAAAAAGCAGTTCTGGAAACTGAGACTCCGGAAGGTGAAGTACAGGGCCACAGTCACACAGGTAGGAACGACTGCTTAGGAGCTAACAGGTTCCCCAGCTGGAATTGCACTGCCAGTCATTACAGACTCCAAACTTTGTTTTCTACCAGAACAGCTCCGTCCCTGCAGGGTATGAATGGTTTAACCCCAGTCTGAGAAGGCTGAGGTCATGGAGTCAGTCCTGGGGTGGAAATTTCCCCTCTACAGCTGACTTCTGGCCCAGTTTGAGAACAGATCCAAATAATTTCTCTTGTTCAGATATACTGATGTCCCCGCATTTCCTATTTTATTTAGGGCATAACTAGGCTAATACTGAATAAGCTCTGAGAAAACAGAAGACTCATGGGATCTGAGAAACTGAGTCTAGAACTTGCTTCCCCAAGAATGGCCTCTTCTGAGCCCCGAGTCATTAAGCGCTGGTGTGCATGGGGCACTTGCGTGCTGGGCTGTTCCTGTCCTGCTGGCAGAGGCTTTCCAGCTACAGGCAGTGGGGAGGCCTCAGACTGGCGGGCTTTCCCAGGCTGAAGCTGGCCTCTCTGTCTTATTTTGGTTTAAGAAATCAGCAGCACAGGGGCGCCTGGGTGGCTCAGTCGGTTAAGCGTCTGCCTTCGGCTTAGGTCATGATCTCAGGGTCCTGGGATCGAGCCCCACATCGGGCTCCCTGCTCAGCGGAGAGTCTGCTTCTCCCTCTGCCTGCCACTCCCCCCTGTTCGTGCTCTCTCACTCTCTCTGACAAATAAATAAATAAAATCTTAAAAAAAAAAAAAGAAATCAGCAGCACAGAATGAAAAGAAAGGGTGAGGCAAGCTGTTTATAGATGTTAGTCAAATGAACTCTAGAGGTGCTTTTCTTGGTGTTCCATGTAATTTTGTACAAGCAGGGAGCAGACTCATGGGAGCCAATTTGGTATAGCCAATTGAGATAAACCTTTCCCCCTTTCTAAATGTAAGAGTACTCTTTACACTGCTTTTAAACTCCATCTTATTAGACTACCTTATAGATTTTGAGAAACTTTTTGCATTGATTACCTCATTTCCGTTCACGGTGTTACACACCTGTCAAGCACGGGCCAATAATGTTTATTTGTTCACATCTCTCTAGAGTTACAATACAATTATGTGCACATTTCTAACAAAAAGGAATGATTCAAGGATTATATATCAAAAAGCAGTTACTGCTGACCCATTCCTCAAACTTCAAGATTCTACAGTAGTGGCTTAGTCCAGTGGTTCTCAAGCTTGAGTGTGCATCTAAATGATGTGCAAATGCTTGTTAAATTGCTGGGCCCTGCCCCCAGAGTTTCTAATTTTTTTTTTTTTTAATGTAGGCTCCACAGCCGGTGTGGAGCCCAACATGGGCCTTGAACTCACAACCCTGAGATCGAGACTTGAGTTGAGATCAAGAATCAGACACTCAACCAACTGATCCATCCTGGCGCCCTGAGTTTCTGATTCTTTAAGTCTGGAGTAGGCTCCAGATTTGGCAATTTTTAACAAGTTTCTTGGGGGATGCTGATGCTGCTGGTCTGGGGAGCATACTTTTAGAATTAATGACTCTGCCCTGCAAGATGGGAAAGCTCAAGATGGTAGAAATATTGTTGCTTCTCCCCTACCTCCTCCTTCCCATATCTGGTAGGAGAAGGTAGTGATTAAGAGGGAGAGCTTTGGCCTGGAATTGTGTTTGGATTCTTCCTCCAACACTTTCAACTATGTTATCCTGGCTAATTTATTGGACTTAGCGCCTCAGTTTTCTCATTTGAAAAAAATGGGGATAATAGCTTCTAATTCATAGGGTTGTGATGAGGAGTGAGACAATGTGTCTAATTAGTTTAGAACATATACACACAGATGTGTGGAACATATACTCTATTATACAGACATGTAGTATATGTACAGCTCTTTTTTCTAAGAGTTCTTGTATATCTCTGAAGAGGCTTATTTTGACCAAAAATAGAACAAAATAAAAACAATTAAATATAAGGCATGATTACTTTAAATAATTGGGGAGGTAGTATTTTTTTCTTCTTTTAAAGAAGTACTGAAATCCCCACTAATGAAGTACAGTCTAGGCATTACCAAACACTGTTATGATCTGAGGTCAAAAGAAAGCCTGGGGCCTCTGAACATCAATACTGAGGAGGTGGGGAAAAGTTAGAAAAAGAGTACGTGGAGCCAAGGGTTGGTAGTTTTTAAACAATGGAACTCAAAACCTTCCCAGCTGTAGGAATAGGCAAGGCTGTTTCACGTTTTTAAATTTGGTGTTCAAATTCCCAGCCCTTGCAAAATTGCCTACCTTCCTAGCCTGCCAGGGTGATGGGAATTCCCACTCCTTCAGTTTAAGGTTGTGTGTCTCCAGAATGCAAATTGTATTTTCTAGGAGTAATAGCACATTAATCCAATAATACTCACTAACTCTTTCAGATTAGATTATATTAGATTAGCTAGGTGTTACCTTGGAAAATACAGTGCTTTGCCCTGAGGGAATAGGACACAGAAGAAGGTGACTTGGAGGAAAGATCTGGAGTCTGGGGCACAGTGGGGACTTTGGGCAGCCAAGGGCACTGGGGGGCAGGAGAGAACTGCAGGTTACCAACTTAGCCAGCTGCTCATTCTGCTGGGGAGAGTTCCAGCCAGGCCTTCCAGTTCCCTGCAACCTGGAGATCCGATACAGCTTATTCTAAGGTTGTGTTCTGAAAACTACCTCTTGTTTGCGGTAAAACCAAGGAGGATGGTCTCTGCTGCTGGGCTCTCTCAGCTTCCGCGGCCCCAGCCTCTCTGGGCCTTTCTCCCCGTTTCTCGTGTGGAGAACCACTCCTCCTGAAAGGAAGAAAAACACTGTTCCAGTTGTCAGTTAAGCCCAGCCAAACAATGGCTGCTTTGGGGGCATTTAGGCAGAGATAACCCCTGAGTTTCCCCCCTTCTCCACTTTAATGACAACTAAGTCACCTGAAGCAAATGTTAACTAAGACTTATTCTAATTCTGAGATACAGAAAGAGAAAACTCACTGAGGAGCAAGCTCTGGCTTTGTTTCATTTTTTTTTTTTTCAAAGATTTTATTTATTTATGTGACAGAGAGAGACACAGTGAGAGATGGAACACAAGCAGGGGGAGTGGGAGAGGGAGAAGCAGGCCTCCCATGGAGCAGGGAGCCCGATGCGGGGCTCGATGCCAGGACCCCGGGATCATGACCTGAGCTGAAGGCAGACGCCTAATGACTGAGCCACCCAGGCGCCTGGCTTTGTTTCATTTTAATAGCTTGTGCTGACCTGGAACCTTTTTTTTTTCCTTAAAGATTTATTTATTTATTTGAGAGACAGCGAGAGTGAGCAGGGTTGGGGGGAGAGGAGCAGAGGGAGAGAGAGAATCCCAAGTGGACTCCCCGCTGAGTGTGGAGCCTGATGCGGGGCTTGAACTCACAACCCTGAGATCATGACCAGAGCAGAAATCAAGAGTCAGACGCTTAACTGACTGAGCCACCCAGGCGCCCCTGACCTGAAATGCTAAGTCAAATCTGTATGTTTTTAGTGACCTTTTCCTGGCCAACCTATGAGATGGAGTCAGAGCACATGGTCTGCTTCCCACTTTAGCAGCAGCATGGAGACCCACCTAACTCCATGACGGAAGCACCACGCATCACACAGGCAACTGCAAAGTGGGGAGGTCAAAAGTTTCATTTCGGAGCCCCTTTCAGGTTCTTGGGCTTTGCTGCAGCCTGGTTATAACTGTTGGGGTCTTCCTTTTGTCCCCAGCTGGTGGCAGCCGGGCGGCCTTCCGTTGCAAATCTAAAGTAAACTAATGCCCACTTGTTATGCCCTGTGATGGAGCAATGCTGCCAGATGGGTTTGAGGCTGACGGGCAGGGCCAGGGCTAAGTGCAGGTCTAGCTGGTCTGATTTTAGACTTCAGCCCTGCCCTGTCTTCACTTGGCAAATGGGGAGGGCCGGGAGGAGAGGTCATCTCTGTGGCCAGTGTCCTCAGCCCACACTGGGTCTGTGTGTGGAAGGTGAGCCAGTGCTGTGGCCTGTGGAGGGGGCCTGTGGGGGAGGAAGATGGAGAAGAGGATGCGCAGCCCAGTGACTATTCAGGAGGCTAAGTGGCTTGTGGTGGTGCTGGCACATGGTGTGTATAAGAACACATTATTATAAAATATGGGCATTCAAAAATAATAATAGAATAGGAGGATTAGAGAAGTTGAAGACGTTTTGCATGAGTCATTTAGTGGCTCCTGGTACTATTGAATTTATATCCAAGAGTCCTGTGGGCACTTCTTGAAATAATTTACCCAAACCCAGATCTGTATAAAGAAGTCCAGTTAGCTCTGGGAGGACACTGACCAGGGGGGTTAGAGTTGGGAGTTAGACCAGGGGCCTGCAAGGTTCTTGCTAACTCGAAGATTCTCTGAATTATCCCAGACTTGTCAGATGAAAACTTCTAAGCACCTGTGCAGGTCATTCTCCCAGTGACACTGCCCATAACTGGGCACAACTCCTCCTTGGAAATGGCTCTCTTGGCTGCCTGGAGTCACTGCAGAGATGAACGCATATGGGCCCTCTTGGGCAAATCAATTTTAGAGGGGCTTTAGGCAGTTTGGTTGAAGTCTTCATGCACTATTACTGGATGTGACCCCTTATGTGGTAATAAGGTTCAGGGAGAATGTTATTGCCCTTGATTAATTCTCCCTCCAGGAGGCATCTTCTTTGTTTAAAGCAGAATGGTTCATGGTTTGTCAGAAGAAACATGTTATGTAAGTCTTACAGAAGTAAAAGGTCACTGAAATGGCTTTCTGTGTGCTTCCTAGAATCGAAAGTCTTGCCTATGACATAGGGTGAATTCATGAGGATTGGAGAACGTAGGTTTTGAATAAAAATATCTTATGAAATGCAAAGAAGGGGATCATTCCCAATCCAAATGCTATTCTTGTCTGTTGCATTACTGTCCCCAGAGACCATCCTATCTCTCTCAACATCAAAACTTCTTTCAAATGCTTAAAAATAGCATTCAGACTTTTATAAGTGTTTAATCCTCACAGAATCACTCCATTTCACAGGTGAAAGTCAGAGAAGTATCTTGTCCAATGTGCTGCAGCAAAGAAGTGAGAGAATATTCCTTTCCACTACCCCAAGTCCCTTTTTTGTTCCTTGGGCTCTGCCTGTTTTACTTCCCTCCATTGTCCGGGGCTTTCACCGGCAGCAGACTTCTTGCCAGCTTCTGTGATCCTCCCAGACTTCTGTGTTTTCAGACATTGTCCCTTCCTCTTGGTCCTGCAGAAAAAAAGCAACTTCTCCCCAGCTTCTTTGTGACCTTTCCTCTCTGGGACTTAGTTTCCTCATCTGCAAAAGGGGGATAATTGCCAGGAGTCATCTCGCTTGTTACCCCAGCTCTCCCACCTCAGCAGGCACAGTGAGCCCAGCCTCTGATAAACCCCCAGGGTGGGAAGTACACAGAGAATCCAGGGCTCCCGAAGCCTTTGTTCCTTCTTCTTGATACTCTGATTGTTGCTGCCCTAAACATATTGCTGGTCATTCCTGGCCAGAGCAGTTGCTGTCTCCTTCTCCTGGACCCTGAACCTCATCTTCTCTGTTAGCAAATGTGGCCCCTTGGGCAAATAACATCACTGTTTTGAGCCTCAGTTTTCTCATCTGGAAAGAATGGGTTCATAATATCTATGTTGCATAGATTAGTTGTGGAGATTAAATCTATTAATATCTTATGGAAAAACACCTGGCAAATAGCAGACCCTTGGTTCTTTTTAGTTACCATCTTTCTTAATTTTGGTCTTAGAAACAGTAGTCTTTTAAACCTTGGCTGCCCAATTGGACACCTGAGCCTCTTCACATTTCTCCATGCAGGTGCCAATGTGTGTCCTCATTCTACCTGGCCCCTGGTCCCAGACTCTCAATGCTTTTGAGGCTTTTGGTTTTTGGGTTTAGCCCCTCTTCCCAGTATACCCTTTCTCGATTCCCTGTGTCTTCTCGGCTTACTCTATGCCATTTGTCTATGCCCTTGTTGCTGCCATGGCCAGGTGCTGACTATAATAATACCTGCTTTGCATACCTCAGGGATTATTGTGAGGATCAAAGGGGGTGATTTATGCCACCAAAGTGCTTTGAAAGGTAAGATGGGCCACATTCATGTGGGTTATATTAGGAGGATTATTATCACCCTGGACTATCTTCAGATGACTAAAAATATCCACCCAGTCCGGACCTTCTCAGCATATTCTTATCTCTCTTGGACGTCCCCACACTGGCTGAGAAGTCTGTTAAGCAAATGAAGAACTTGTGTTGAGGATGGAGAATGCCTGGATAATGAATTACCTTCTTTAGGGTCCCAATGGGAAATCTGGTACCCTGGAAAGTGTTAAATTTACTTCACTTGAGTGAATGCTTTAGACCCAGCAAGCATTTCATTTGCCCAGGCAGCCCATTGTGATGATGACATTAAATAATCATTATCATTACGTGGAAATCCTGTCACCTTGGGGATTTAGAAAGTGTTTCTCAAGTCACATACACATAAGCAACCAAAATGAGCAGAATGTTCATCTAGAAGAAAGTATTTGTGAAGACAACATTTGTTTGTAATTGTTAGCATTTGGCAAAGGCAGGAAATGAAAGAATGAAATGAACCACAGCTTTGGATTCCTTCCAGTGTTTTTTCCAATCCCAAATCGTCGAGACTAGGGAGGAAAGCCTTCCTGTCCTGGACCATGAGCTCTAGGGAGGAGAGTAGGAGCCTTCAACTCCCTCATGCCCTCTGTCCAGGAAGTCATTTCAAAGGGAGCTGCCTCCGGGGAAAAGCAAGAGCCCATTGGCCAATGTTTATTTATAGTCTTATACCCTGTAAACTTGTCTTCTTTTTAAAAATTAAGAGCAAAAAATATTTTGGTTCTTGTTTGTTTGGACCACCTCCAGGCGGTCATATCTGTTTTCTTTATTTCTGTGTGGGTTGCTCAACATCTTTGGTCTTGATGGAACTGGTTTCATTCCTAGGCCCTCCCTTATTATTAATGTTCTTATTATTGGTTAGTTCTTCTATGTTTGTAGTGTCCTTGACAATTTTTTTTATTAGCTGTTCTTTACAACAACGCAGTGAGGTGGATCAGCCTTACTGAATATTTGTCCAACAAATTGTCCAACATTTTCTTTTGTTGGCTCTTGTCAGGATTTATTACAACCGTTTTTTTCCCTTTCTGATAGTCGCCCTTCTGCAAGAAACTTAATGCTCATTCTTGTGGAACTACATGAGCCAGGGCCTTTGTGTCATCTGCTTTCAATTCGTGTTTGGTTTCTTCCTCCCTGCCTGCCTTTCTCACCCTCCTCAAAATTATTGTTGCCTCTCCTGTTCACACAAATGGTGCTCAACTAATCAAAAGCAGGCTTGAGTAGAGGCCTTCTTTTTTTTGCTTTCTTGACATTCAGATACATTTCTAAGTGGCCACTGGCTGTCAGTTCTTCAGCACATGACTTGTTAGCAAATAATCAGCCACTGCTAATATTTTGTGGTTGTTGTTATAGTTGGGTGTATATTGGTTCTACGGTGAACCATTGGACTATTGGGCTGTGAAGAGAGATGTTTCAGGGGATAGCTGGGAATTGGTACCATAACAGGAAAGGACATTAATTCTGACCAACCAAGAAATGCCTGAGTCTTCCAAAACCCACCATCGTCAAAAATATTATATTATGTTTCTTTTTTTTAAAGATTTTATTTATTCATTTGATTTTTTTGTGGCTTATCAAATTTTTAATTTTATCTTAATTAATTAATTAATTATTTTTATTATGTTAGTCACCATACAATAGAGAGAGAGAGTGAGTGAGAGACAGAGCACAAATGGGAAGGGGGGGCAGAGGGAGAGGGAGAAGCAGACCCCTTGTTGAGCAGAGAGCCCAACGTGGGGCTGGGTCCCAGGACGCTGAGATCATGACCTGAGCCAAAGGCAGGTGCTTAACCGACTGAGCCACCAACGTGCCCCTTATTATGTTTCTATCTATGCACACAGACCTAGATATCTCTGATATCTTTTAATTTTGAGTACTTAATGCCTGTTATCTTTCTCCTGTCACTGAACCTTTATATTTCTCTATTGGGCTTATGTCATACTGTAGTTATTGTTGACTTGTCTTTCTTACCCACTAGACTCTGGATTTCTTGAGGGCAGAGACCATGTCTTATTTTTTATCTACCAAGTATCGCGCTAGGCACCAGGGAAATCTATTCGGGGGTTAATAAGTGTTTGCTCAGTGAATGTTAAAGTGCTTTTATTAAATGAGAAAATGCTTTTGTTAACTATATGATGTTTTATAAACTACTAAGGCCTGTTCAAATACAACTTCTTTTTATTATACTTGTGTTGCCTTGTCTATATAGCAATAAAGGAGAGATTTGAATCCTGTGAAGCTAGACAAGAAAAACTTACCCACATTATGGAACAGGAATGATGGCAATTTGACTGAATTTTCAAAAGATTTAAAAAGATCAACCATATTATTTTGATGGGTTTCTGATGTTGGGTCTGCTTGGTTACCTGTGGTGATTGAGAAAGGCCAGAAATGGGTGGGAGGATAACCTTCAAGTGCCTTTAAAAGTCAGTTAAACAATTCTCTGCTGCATAGGTAGGTATTCTAGAAAATGTCTTAAGTGAGGTTGTACTTACACGCGTTCTGGATGTGGGTAGTTCGGAAAAGCTATGTGTTATCCTGTGTTGTGTCAGGTTGAAGCCAATGGAATAGGAGTTACCAAAGCAATTCAATGTAGTTAGCAGTTGGCTCAGTGCTCCAGAACTCTTCCCCCCATGGAACTTACCTTAGAGGCTGTGAAGAAGGGAGAAGAGTAGATCTTCCATCCACTATCTTGTGGCATCCTGCTTCCACAAAAGTGGACCAGTTATTTCTACATGAACGGACATGACAACTAGTGATGAAAAAATAAGTTCTACTTGTTAGTCTGGCACATTTCAGATACCTAATAAATCCCGACTGGGTGAATAAAGAAATGAATTTAACCTCCTTATCCCAGCTGTCCAAAGGGCTTAACATGTGCATGTGAAAAAGCCCAAAAATGACTTTACTGGCTTTTACCCAAGGGGACCCTGGGATCAATCAGCAACAGGGGAAGAACTCTGAGTTTGGGCCAAGTTCACTTCCAAGAAGCAGCTTTTGATAAAAGCTCAGTATTCTTATCAATAGTCCTTCACCTCTTTGTGCAGGCCCGGCAAACTCCTTTTGAAAAGCAAATGCACCGTAGGCAGAAGCTGGATGGCAAAGCCCAAATGCAAGTCTCATCCCCAGTTGGGCAGCAAGACATCTCAAATCAACCCTTTGGTACTTTTGGGAGGATGGATTTACAAGAGGCTGACAGGTCTTTTGAGTCTATGTATAGAAACATTAGACTGGTTGCTGGAGGTAAAAAATCAGTCTATTAGAATTTCTTGTGTTAAGTGAAGTTGCCAGGAGGCTACACTACAGGCTTCTGGCTTTTCATGAGTTATCCTCAATACTGGTCAGTAGTAGAAACAGAACATGTTGACTTTGGGATCTGGTAATTGTCTTAAATTAGTGGCTTAAAGGCCACAGAGCCTCTTTCTTTCCTTACTGCCAACTTTTCTTTTCCTCATTTTTACCATGGATTCTGGTTTCTTTTCTTCGTGTGCCAATCTCTTCGTTTGGCCGGAACTGGCCATCAGAAGGTTTTTATTTTTTGTCTAGTTAATTCTTTGGGTGCTGAAGACTTAGCTAATGGGGAAGTGAATGGAGAAAGAGTCAAGCAGGGAAATTTGTGCATGAAATGGGTTTTTGTTTTTGTTCCTCTGAGGATTTGCTGTAAGCAGATATAAAGTGTCTTTCTTACTCAAAGTACTCCACGGGCTTTCACAGATCAATTCGTCACTGGCAGGGCAGTGAGAGGAGAGGCCGAATGAGCCATGTGGTGACCTGGCTGCTCTCTCACTTAGGCATGCTGTCCTTGATCATTAGATAACCACAATGACACTTCACCCACCGTGTCCATTACAATCAGAACTTCAGAGCAAGGGTAGGGCTCTCTGGGTCTCACTCCATTGCATTAACAAACAAACACCCACAAGGAGAGACTGGGGAGAAGGGAAGCTGGGCCTTATTTTTGAGACACAAAGCCAAGAAAAGGAAACAAAAGGAAATCAATCTTTTATTTGCTCACTTTGACTCTGGAGCACTTATGTATTCTCTGCGATGTTTGGTCGTTGACGAATGCGGACCCCGAGTATTTCTCTCTGTTCATGAGATGAGACCAACTCAACTCCACAAGAGTCTTAATTCTAAGAAGACGAGGCTCTTGACACAGCCCTCCTAAGCTTACAAAATAGGTGTGACAGGCCTCCTGCCAGTTCCTCAGCAGGCAGCGCCTACAGCATATGCCTTCAGGGCCCGTGAGGTACAGAGCGGGGGTGGAATTGGAGAAACACCTCAAAATGTGTCCAACTGAGCTATCAGAAAAACTCTCCAGTCAGTCACTCTGCAGGAACAAATGGAGTTTCTGAAGTGCAGGTGTCATCTTAGGAACTAGTTTTGAACTTTGAGTTCCCAGCTTGTTGATATTAGGGACAGAGGAGGGGGCGGAGATCAGAGGATGGGAGAACAGGGTGACCATTGCAACAAGTTCAAGAGAGTAAAGGTGAACCCCATCTTTTATAAGATTTGGAGCCTTTCAGAGTACTCAGCAAGCTGAGGGGTTGGAAAGAAAAATGCTTCTTATATAATAGCTGAGAGCTCTTATCTCATTCTTGGGAACAAGCTGAAGGGTAGGTGGCAACTATTTTGGTCTTTCATTCCACAGTTGGCAGAGCTGAGGTACAGGGAGGGGAATTGGTCTGTCAGCCCACTTAGCCAGATGTGCATGTGAAGAGAGTTCCTTCAAGGCTCCTCCCTTGGCAGTTCCTGCAGTAGCTCCCCGTCCTCTGTCACTGCCATTCACAACCTCTGCTCAGAGGCCATTGGCAGCTCCCTGAGAATGGGAAGTTATGGCATCACTGAAGTCACCGGGCAGGCCTGGAGTCTGTGGACCTGAACTTGAATTCTGACTCCTCCTCTTGCTGGCTCTGTGGTCTTGGGCAAGTTTCTTAATCTCTCTGCGGTCTCCGTTTGCTTCTCTTTAAAACGAGGATGACAACAGCAATAGCCATGGTTGTTGTGAGAATCAGAAGTGTGTGAAAGCATTTCATCCGCCACCTCGCATAACTCAGTAAATGTTAATTGGATCTGAATTTAAGGAAGAGATAAAATGAGCCCAGCTTTCCTTCTCTGACTTCTTTTGATCCCAGAGATGCATAGGATCCACCTTACTGGATGTTCAGAGATTTCCCCACACCTGTGGTACTCAGAGTGTGGTTTCTGGACCGCCGACTTCAGAGGCACCTAGGAACCTGTGAGAAATGCAAGTGCTCAGGCCCTATCATAGACTGAATCAGAAACAGGGGGGACAGCAGCAGTCTGTGGTTTAATATCTTCCTGGTGGTTCTATGCACTCTCAAGTATGACCACCTCTGCCCTTTATTAACTTCATTACGACAGAAACAAAGCCCCCATGGTGACAGCTGACATAATCACGTTGTAGTGTGGCTGACAGCACTGCTCAGGCATACATGGGCGACACCTCTATATGTGTCCTGTCTTTGTGCATTTGTTGAGAGAGGAAAAGACAGAATTTGCTAAAGATGACCGTCCCTCTGAACTTTTAAGACATTCTGCTTTTTTTCTGGTGCGGGGTATGGAATTGACAAAAGACTATAGTGGGTCTGCATGAGCATGAAGCTGGTGGAAGAAATGGTTAAATACAGTCCCTAAACCCCACAGTCCTTGTAATGTTGGAGTGTGCAGAGGCAGAACACTCACTGAAATAAAACACCAAGAGAGGTATTGTGCTCTGACATACAAACTCTAAGAGAAGATGCTAAAATTTATTAAATATTCAGAAGGATGCTTAGAGTGTTGACAAATCTGAAATGATTTTGAAAATACACTTGACTCTTGAACAATGTGGGGGTTAGGGGTGCTGACCCCTGCACAGTCAAAAATCCATGTATAGCTTTTGACTCTTTAAAAATTTTGCTCCTAATAGTGCACAGTCAGCCAGAAGCTTTACTGATGACCTAAACAGTTGACTAACACATATTTTGTATATTGTATGAATTTTATACTGTTTTATGATAACATAAGCTAGAGAAAAGAAAATGTTATCAAAAACATCATAAGGAAGAGAAAACACTCTTACAGAACTGTGCTATATTTATCGAAAAAAATCTGCATGTAAATAGACCTGCACAGTTCAAACCTGTGTGGTTCAAGGATCATCTGTCCTTTGAAAATTGAGTATGTGATGTAAAGCTTGGATATTTTAGAGTTGTGGAGAGCATCAACTTTTCTCTTCATCTCTCCAGTAGGGGTAGGAAGTGTGTCACCTCACTTACTCCTCATTTCTTCCATGTCACTCTTCATGGTGGTTTCCAGAGAGCTATTGAGCAAGAATGCCTACTGTGCCTTTCTCCGTCCATGCCCTGCCCCTGCTCCTTCTCCATCACCATTGTTCCTTTCTGGAAAAGTTTAGAAGCCCCTCCCCTTCCTTTTAGGTAGGGAAACATTGGTTGACTTGCCTTAGCAGCATCTGACACCATAGATATTTAAATCCAAAGACTTCGTATCCCTCTGTCATTCAACACTCATTTTACAGATGACAAAATGGAGGTCTGGAGATGGAATTTCCTGGCTCCAAGTTCTGTGCTCTTTAAACTGCTCAATGGAAGCGTCTCCACACTGTCTGTGAGCTTAGTAATTGTGGGTGTGGCATGGAAAAAGGGAGTAGTGGAGTTAGCCGCTCTTTTCTCTCACTAGTTTTTCGGATATTATACCTGTTAAAAAGGTCAATCTGTATGTGGGTCAATATAGTAATTTTCCACATTTGTTTAAATAAGTGAGGAATGTGAGATTTGATTGGTCCATTTTTAATTGTGGGCATTAGGGAATGGGTGGATGTCAAAAGCACACAAGTCCCAAATTGTCTCTAATTTATCTTTTTGACGGAAGAGCTCCTCATTGACAAGCCATTAGCTTTTAATTGCTGCAAAAGTCATGCTGTTCACATAAATGGGGAAGAGTGGGTGGGATCCAATCCTCTACATCGTATTAGTAGTTTTTGCCCATAACTCTTAAATTTCCAGGCCCAATCATTATTTTATCTCTATAAAATAGCTTTAAAATAAGAACAGAGAGCTCCTATTTTGTGATATCAGGTATTTGTTTAGTATTCCTTAAATTTTGCTTGGCGTTCTTAGTGCTGACATTCTGAAGTGCCCAGGCAATAAGTCAAATGATTTCTTAGATGTTCAGGGAACAGTGAATACAGCCAATGTGTAATTTTTCAGGATAATGGGTGAAAACCTTGGCCTGGATTACTCCAAACCAGACAGATTATCAGAATAAACAAAGGTGTGTGTGTGTGTGTATGTGTGTGTGTGTGTGTGTATGTGTGTGTGTTCCAGCTTTATTTTCTTTCTGACCCCAAAATGTGACTCTGTGGTAAGGGCACTTTTGAATATTCATTGTACATTAATAATAATGATAGTAATGAACACATATTTATTGACCACTTATTATGTACCAGATACTTGAGCCTATAATATCTCACTTATTTCTCACAGCTTTCCATGGAAGAAATTTTATCCCCTTCTTAAAGACTCAGTGAAGTTAAGTAATTTGTCACAGGTCACATGGGAAGTAAGTGGGAGATCCGGGATTTGAACCCAGGCTGTCTGGCTTCATATAGCTTTGAGTGTTTTTTGAAAGTGTCTTCCTTTCCTCATGTCCTCCATTTGATGGTAGATGTTGAGTGCTGCTGGGAGGCGAGGTGGCACTTCATCCTCTTGTAAATGACAACTCATGGGTCAGTTAGGTGAGGAAGAAGCTGGGGCAATGTGTCTTTCTGAAAGAGCCTGAATCTGAATGGTCAAAGGTGAGAGGATTAAGCACCTTTGGGCAAGAAAAGGGAAGGGGGTAAAGCCTCTCTCACAAGGAAGGGATGGCTGAAAGGGTAGATAAGGTCAGCAGATGGTGGGGGTTGGCATCCATGAGAGAGGTTGGGGAGAACTATGTGACCTTGAGCTACACTGAGCTTTAGAATAAATCGCACCTCCACTGTGCTGCCATCCTGCCTCCAACCCATGTTTACCCAGTGGTAAGAACAACCATTGTAAGTTGTCAACTGGAAAGTGTTGATGGCTGGTCTACTACCCTTCAGTGGCTTCTTATGCACCTAGAATAAAATCCAAAGTCTTTACCTTTGTCTACAAGGCTATAGCAAGTGCTGCAGGTGTCCTGCCCACAAGGCCTGGGGACTCATTGTACCTGTGTCCTTGGGCAGCTTTCTACTGCAGTCACCTGCAGCTCTTGGTCTGAGGGCTCGCCAGGAAGCCCCTGGGAGTTAATGCCCCAGGAGCAGGTCTCAACCAATGATGGACAAGTGTTGGTGGATAAATGCCCCAACTCTCTTGGCTTTGGGTGGTAGACCTCGGAGGTGTGCTCTGTGCATTCGGGCAGAGGTCCCCCATGGGATGGAGCCCCAGTTGCCCACAGCTGTAAACTGCTCACGAATGATCCCTGTCCTGCCTTCCCTTCCTGTCTCACTTTTCTGCTCCCTCTCTGCTTGCTCCCAAATAAACTACTTGCTTTCCAATCTGTCCTAGTGGCCTGATTCAGGCAAAACCAGCAAGACCAGAGGTCTTGTTTGGTCTGGTCTTTGTCCACCTCTCCTAACTCATTTAGAGCTGCTGTACCCCACAAGCTGTCTTCCAGCCACATTGCTCTTCTTTACGTTTCCTAAGTATGCTAGACTTCTCGGTATGTGCCCCTCCTACACTTCCCAGCCCCGATTCCTCATTAGTTAGGCTCCCACTTTAATGTCACCCCCTCAAGAGGTCTTTCCTGGTATTTTAGAAGAGAGCTTGAAGTGCGGGAGCAAGGTATCTGACTCCCCTTGCTTTGGCCCCAAATTGCGTGAGATGAAAAGCAGCGTGAGGGCTGGATGTGACCCTTCCATTGCTCCCTGTCTGGTCTCCTGACTTCTCCATGTCCTAGTCTAAGGCGAGGCAGGCTGGGCTCGTCCACTGTGCAGTTTGGACTTCTGAGTGTGCCCCAGTCTACTGTGGCACCCGGGTTAGGAAGGAGGCTCGAAACAGGGAGAAAGAGTGATGGCAGGGCCAACGGGAAAGACTGTGGAGGCTGAGTATGCAGAAGGTCTGTCTGACACGCCTTAGAAAAACCTTTGAAATTACGGATGTATCATCTGAATCCAACTCAGTATCTTCTGAGGCCTGTTTACCAATAAACATCCTTAAAGTCCCATGTTGATTTCTCTCACAAGTCCTCTCGCAGTTCTTTCAGTTCTTTAAGGATGGCTTTGCTGTTGTTGTTGTTCAGATGAGAGAAATGAGTGAGAAGGTCACAGGTGGATCAGTGCTTTCCATTCTCTCATCAGATAGGCTAGTACCTGGAGGAACATTTTCACCCAACTCTTGCTTTTCCTTTCAAAGGGGCCCAGGAGCGCCTGGGTGGCTCAGTCGGTTAAGCATCTGCCTTCAGCTCAGGTCATGGTCCCAGGGTCCTAGGGTCGAGCCCCGCATCGGGCTTCCTGCTCGGCGGGAAGCCTGCTTCTCCCTCTCCCACTCCCCCTGCTTGTGTTCCCTCTCTTGCTGTCTCTCTCTCTGTTAAATAAATAAATAAAATCTTAAAAAAAAACAAACCCCCTTCCCCCCAAAAAAACCCAAAGGGGCGCAGACGGTTCTGGAGAGTGAGTTAAGAAGCAGCCTGGGTGGGGCTGCTCTGCCTGCGCATCCACGGCCTGGGGGCAGCTTCTGCCCTGGCTCCCTGAGCAGCACCCACCCTGTGTGGTTTAGAAGGGAACCTGAGTCTAGGGATGGAGAAATGCTGACCTTCCTCCCTCCCCCCATTGGTTCCAACTTCAGAAAAATGTGCCTTTAGACCTACTGTCAAGCCTACATGTTACAGTTGGCCATTTTCTTTTTGAGTTTGATTGGATCATGAAATATCAGCAGTAGGAGCCCCAGAGAGCACAAGTGCCAGCCTCTCCTTTTTCCCAGGAGTAGACTGAGGCTTCCAGCCCTTTAATGACTTATTCAAAGCCACACTGCTGATTCGTGGCACATTTGAGATGAAAACAGGCTGAATGTCATTGGAAAGTTCTTTTAAGCCCAGTCACTGTCTAAAAGGTTCTTGTAGTTCTCAGGAAATTCACCAAAGGGTGTGATGGGCACTCAGGATATTTTAGGGAGCAGGGGCCTTAAGGGGAGGTCCCTTTATGAAATTTCACCTTGGGCCCTCAAAATTTAAATTTTTGCCTTTGAATGTTTCTCTTACTGCAAATGCTTCCAGAATTGTGGTGATTGCTTCTAAACAC
Organism: Halichoerus grypus; assembly: GCF_964656455.1. Taxonomy (NCBI): domain Eukaryota; kingdom Metazoa; phylum Chordata; class Mammalia; order Carnivora; family Phocidae; genus Halichoerus; species Halichoerus grypus. Next base: position 100,351,472 of record NC_135713.1, read on the forward strand.
AGCATAATACAATGTGTGGTAAAGATTGGGGTTGACTCTCAGATTTTATTTTGTCAAGGTAAAAATGCTTCTTTCCTAATGTTTTCAAAGCCGATGATCTTAGATTAATACTACTGAAGCTTTCAGCTCGTCATTTGAACATTCCTTCTTTTTTTGTTAGGGCCTGAAATAACTCAAAGACTAAGGAATTTCATTGAAAAAAGAAAGAAAGAAAAATGTTTTATCTTTGGCATACATTTATTTTAAAAAGATTTTATTTATTTATTTGAGAGAGAAAGTGAGAGCACAAGCCGTGGAAAGAGGCAGAGGGAGAGGGAGAAGCAGACTCTCCACTGAGCAGGGAGATCAACACCAGGCTGGATCCCAGGACCCTGGGATCATGACTTGAGCTGAAGGCCGACACTTAACTGACTGAGCCACCCAGGGGCCCCTCCTTTGGAATAAATTAATCCTCACAGAAGAGTGATAAGATAAACATGAATTTTGGTTGGTAGGACCATTGTGCAGAAGAATGAATTCACCTTCTTTGGGTTCAAGTGAAATTGGGATTAAAATCCCTTCAACAATGGCACTCCCTACCAACCAGTATCTGCTGCAAACTACTGAAACATTGTCATTCATTTAGTTAATCACCAGATACTCATTGAGCACTTATTTTGTTATGCACTGACTTATACATTCTGTAATTCCATGTAGAAGAGGCTTTAAGAGCTTGTATGCACAAACAACTTGTCTGAAGAAATGAAATCAAAAGAATTTGGCATCTCAAATGAATATGAAAATCAGCCTTTCTAGAAGATGGTGGATTATGTTTGTTGCATTGTTTCTGTAATGGGTCTGATGGTTTGTGCTGAATAATTCATGCTATTCTGCCCCTGTCCCTTGAAAGCACGGGCATATCTCTGAGGGACAGCTGGCTGAAGTTAGGGTATGAACTATTACCACAGACTTGCACATTGCCAAATGGCTTCTTGGTATTTTATTTTTGTTAGTGCAGTATTTGAGAGTACTGGCTGTGGAATTAAGCAGACCTGGGTTCAAATCCTAGTTCTACCCTTTGATTTGGGCAAGGAATCTAACCTCTATTATTCTCAATTTTCTCATTTGTAAAATGAAGGTTAAAAATTTGTCCTTACTGGGATTTACACATAGAGGAACCAAAATTTCATTTT